>NC_044035.1:316241565-316541565 GCF_901765095.1 Microcaecilia unicolor | reverse complement strand
ATTTATTGGGATTTATTAACTGCTTTTATAAAGAGATTTATACAAGGTAGTGTACTGTATATATAAATGGCACCATAAACTAGTATGGACATTTGATCTATGTGCCCTGCAAATAACCTATGGTGTCAAAAAGATATGAGAGACCTTAATCTAATATCCTTGTATTTTCAAGTATATCATATGTTTATTAAGAGTCAAGTGAGTGATTTTGATCCTTTTTACCTTGGCAGAGCTGATTGGTATGTCACCTCCCTCTCTTTTCTTCTCTACTGCATTCCACAAAGGCCTTGATTTGCTAGTAATCCTCTTCTCCTGCTTCCTAGGCCTTGATCTGTCACTCTTCCATCTCTCCTTCCCAAAGATCTTGATCTGCTGCTGTCCCCTCCGGCTCCCTACCAGGCCTATCTCTGATCCCTCCACATTTAGTCCACTCTCTGACCCTACCTTTCTCCTATCCTTCTGCCTCTAGCCACTGACTTCTCTTCAGCTGGTGGACCCAGAAAACCTCACTAGCTTCACTGCTTTGACTACTAGTTTCGCTATATCCTCTTTGGCTGGCAGGTCCTAGAAGTCCTCACCAGTCCTACGAATCTAGTCAAAGACATCTCCCACTATTCTTTAGCTGTTGAGTCCTGAGATCCTTTGTCAGTCCCACAGATCCACATGGGCTGCACATTCCTGGTCATAGCAGACTGGCTGTTGCAAGATGGAACATCCTGGATGCTGGTCTTATAATGAACCAACTAATCAATCATGAAGCATCAGCCTACAAGTTTTGAAAATGAATATGATACCTAAGAAGTCTTCCGAGGCCTTAAGTGCACACAGACAAAAAGAAACTGAACAGGACTTTAAGTTCTGCCTGGCCACATACACAAGCACAGCTTAGAAGGAACACCAAATGATGACTAATAATGTGTGAACCTGGAAAAAGTAAAACAGTTTGTGAAAATCGGTTTGATCAAATTATCTCATAGCAATCTCTCTCTATTGTTTTGTCATATTTCTTTCAAATTTCCCACAGATCTACTGACAGAAAACCTACCAAGTTCTCTTAGAAAACCTGAGAAAATCCCCAAATTTCTGTCCGACTTTGGATGGATCACAAAATCTAGTCCTGATTGTTGGCCCTGTGCTTTAAAGCCTACTTGCTGAGGCTAAGAGTCAAAAAGTAAGAGATTTTTTTTAAGGAGTTTTTGCACTTACCTGTGAATACGTCTTGAAGAGGCAGCAAAACATCTTTTTGTTTGGAGGGGCCAAACAAACTAATCCCCAGTCCCGCCTCCAAGCTGTTGCCAATGCTGTGTTGGGCCCACCATATTCTGCTGCCTATGTCTCAAAAGCTAATTCCAAATGCATTGAAGTACTCCAATAAAAAGGTCTCACCTACAACATGTTTGCCAACTTTTCATTTCTATCTTTCTGATGGGAAAGAAAGCCAGAACTGTCTACAGACAGCAAGAATGTGGATGGGTGCTGAGAAATCTTCCATCACACAGCTCTGCTAATGCACTTTTGTTCTAACCCACTCCATCTGCAGGTTGACTTCCAGGCTCTTCCTGAGCACACAACTCAAATAATGATGAATAGTAATAAATAACTTGGTCGTTTTCCAATACATTTATTTAGGACCATGCAGAGACTACCAAATGGAAAAGTGCCCTACAGCTTTCATGCTACATTACAAAATTAGAGAATTATTCCAGGCATCATCACATGTACTAGTATCTCTCTAATAGCAGAGACTGTTCTCTTGAAATGTACAGACCTGCAATACTTTCATTTCATTTAGAAGTGTTTTTCTTTTGTTTCATTATGCATGTGAAATTGTTTTTAATGCACCTAGATCAATTTTATGCATTTAGAAAACAAACTTCTGGATTCTATAAAGGGTGCTCAAATTTAAACACCCAAATTTGGGCGTGATCTTGAGATGTGCACACAATTACATTAGATAATGAGCCAATTTACATCAATAATTGGGCGTTAACAATCAATTATTGATGTTAACTGACACCAATTTGGATTTCCGTGTGTATCTTGCTATGCGCTATTCTATATAACTGGATGCCCAGATCCCATAGCTTGGAACCCAAATGGAGGCATGGCCATGGGAGATACATGGGTGGGTCAGGGGCATTCTGGAAATTTGTGTGCAGTGTTACAGAATACCATGGATGTGTACCCAAATTGGGCACCAGGAATTACCCCTGATTTCAGCAGGTGAAAGTCCTGGCACCCAAATTTGGGTGTGGGAATCAACGCTACGTGTTCAACCTGGTGAGCCCTTTATAGAATAGCACCGGACGCCAATTTTTTCTGGTCCCCAAATCTGGTCCATAATTTTGGGAGGTGTTTCCAGCAGTTAATACAGGGCAATGATGGCTACTGCACATTAATGGCATGGTTGATAATGTGGCTTGCACCTAGATACATCCCTGGAGGTGTAGCTAAACAGAGTGCATTATCGACCATATTAACAGTTCAGTAATGATCTCTGCATAAACTACCAGGCACAGACCGTACCCACTGTGCCCCCACACAACACTTCCTGTTAGGAAGTTTCGTATTAGGGACCTTGTCTAATCAAGAGTGTTATGATTTTGCATTTACCAAAGGTTCATGGCCACAATTAAGGTGAAATAACTGCAAAACTTCCACAATAATATTTTGCCATTCAATTAACCCAAACAATTTCTTTACTTCGTGTTAATCGAATTGCAGATAATGCAAAGCAGTTAGCTGCACTGTTCCCTCTAAGCTGACCGGGAGTCCTCCAATTGCAATGCTGCCAGTGTGTGTGTGTGTGAGTGGGGGGGGGGGGGGGGGTGCTTCAATACTGTGTTTTACATTGATAGGGACAGGCAGCTCCCCTAGAGTCCTGCAGAGCTTGCCTGTTTCCCTCACTATTGAAAATGTGATAGAGAAATAGCACTCCTCACTGGCAGGACTGTAGGTGGAGGTCTCCCGCTCAGCTTAGATGGAACAGCGGCACTGAGAGCCAATTCTATAATGGCATCTAATGTGCCTAGATGCCATAATGGAATACTAACATAAGTTAGCACTGACACACCCACAAGTCAATGGCAGACGCAAAGAGGTGGGCCTACATGCTCCATGCAAAGCACATAACTTATGGCATTCTATGAGTTATAGATGTAGGTTGAAGACATGCCCATGTCCCTCCAATTCTCTGCCCATATGTATGTCCACTTGCAGTTATGTGTTAAGTTACTTATATGCTACCTTACAGAATAACACATAGTGCAATTATGTGCATAAGTGCCAAATGTCCTGGGGAGCATAATTGTAAGTGGAGCATGGGCAGGCTATGTAACGTATAAAATAATATCAGTTACAATCGTGGGCTCAACCATTTACACATGCCATTGAGATGCTATAAATGCTCATGCCTAAACTGAGGCGTACTCATTCTGACTTAGGCTAGTATTCTATAATGGCATTATAGAATTGATGCCCAGCACACAGAATCAGAATGCCTAAATAGAGGCACCAATTTAAAGAACTACCACCAAAAAGGTAAGTTTCAAATGATCTTATCAGAGAAACTGAACAACTAACAACTTAAAATCAGAGACTGAAAATTGCCCGATGCCTCAGTGGGCAAATGAATCCAAGTCACAAAAGGAAGGGCGAGCAAATAACATCTGTATCTTTCGTGCTGAAATCGCTATGAATGATTTTTAGCATTCACATTGTTCCTCCTCCATGGGACATTTCACTTTGAAAATTCTCTTGGAGGCCTGTGGATAGTTTTTAAAATTAGAACATAAGAACATAAGAGTAGCCATACTGGGTCAGACCAATGGTCCATCTAGCCAAGTATCCTGTTTTCCAAACAGTGGCCAAGCCAGGTAACAAGTACCTGGCAGAAAGCCAAATCGTTAATGTTTCTCTCATATATTGGCACCAAAGTACTTTTCTATATGTATGACTATCCAGCTTATTTTCGAAGGAGATCGCTGGCCATCTTCCGACACAAATCGGGAGAAGGCCGGCTATCTCCTGAAGCCGGAGAAATCGGTATAATCGAAAGCCAATTTTGGCCAGCTCCAACTGCAGTATGTTGCAGAGCCGGCCAATGTTTCGGGGGGGGGGGGGGGGTTGGAAGGGTAGCGAAGGTGGGGCAGGGGCATGCTTAAGAGATGGGCGCCCTCGGCCAATAATGGAAGAAAGAAGGGCGTCCCTGGCGAGAATTTGGTCCACTTTATTTGGTCCCTTTTTTTTCATGTCCAAGTCCCAAAATGTGCCCGAAATGACCAGATGATCACTGGAGGGAATCGGGGATCACCTCCCCTGACTCCCCCAGTGGTCACTAACCCCCTCCCACCCTCAAAAAAACAACTTTAAAAACTTTTTTAGCCAGCCTCTATGCCAGCCTCAAATGTCATACTCAGGCCCATCGCAGCAGTATACAGGTCCCTGGAGCAGTTTTAGTGGGTGCAGTGGACTTCAGGCAGGCGAACCCAGGCCCATCCACCCTACCTGTTACACTTGTGGTGGTAAATGGGAGCCCTCCAACCCCCCCAAACCCACTGTACCCATATGTAGGTGCCCCCCTTCACCCATAAGGGCTATGCTAATGGTGTAGAGTTGTAGGGAGTGGGTTTGGGGGGGATTTGGGGGGCTCAGCACCCAAGGTAAGGGAGCTATGCACCTGGGAGCTATTTTTATTTTTATTTTTTTATTTTTAGAAGTGCCCCCTAGGGTGCCCGGTTGTTGTCCTGGCATGTCAGGGGGACCAGTGCACTACAAATGCTGGCCCCTCCCCTGACCAAATGCCTTGGATTTGGCCGGGTTTGAGATGGTCATTATGGGCAAAAATCTGAGGCCGGCCATCTCTGACATTTGGGTGGCCCCAACCGTATTATCGAAACAAAAGATGGCTGGCCATCTCGTTTCGAACATACGGTCGACCTCGCCACTTCACAGCACCGTCTTCAGAGATGGCTGCCCTTAGAGATGGCCACAGATCCACAGACAGAAAGCCTACCAAGTTCTCTTAGAAAACCTGAGAAAATCCCCAAAATTCTGTCCGACTTTGGATGCTGGTAAATGCAAGCCCTTCAAAACCCACCCGAAACCCACTGTACCACATGTAGGTGCCCCCCTTTACCCCTTAGGGCTTTGGTAGTGGTTTACAGTTGTGGGGAATTTGGGGGAGGTTGTGGGGCTCAGCACCGAAAGTAAGGGAGCTATGCACCTGGGAGCAATTTGTGAAGTCCACTGCAGTGCCCCCTAGGGTGCCCGGTTGGTATCCTGGCATGTGAGGTGTACCAGTGCACTATGAATGCTGGCTCCTCCCAGAACAAAATGCCTTGGAGTTGGCCGTTTTTGAGATGGGCGTCCTCGGTTTCCATTATCGCCGAAAACCGGGGTCGACCATCTCAACATTTATTTTGACCATCTCTAAGGTCAACCTAAATGTTGCGATTTGGGCGTCTCCGACCGTATTATCAAAACGAAAGATGGACGCCCATCTTCTTTCGATAATACGGGTTTCCCCGCCCCTTTCCTGGGACGTCCTTAGAGATGGGCGCCCTTAGAGATGGTCGTCCCCGTTCGATTATGCCCCTCCATCCGTATTCTATAATGTGATGCACGTAAATTCTAATTTGCATAGTTGAATAGGGGGCATGGTCATGGGCATGGAATGGGAGGGGCATGGGTGTTTCTAAAATCTACATATTTTGTTATAGAATACACCTGGTTTGCATGTAATTTAGGAGTCAGCATTTAAACAGAGTAAAATATGGCGTACATGGCCACGACTAAATTTATTTGCTTCAATGACTGCTCAGTGTATTCTATAAACCGTGAGGAAATAGGCTTATTCTATAAAATATGTCTAAATGAAGGTGTAGTTTATAGAATGCGCTTAGGCTTTTTTCATTTCCGTGCCAATTTTTTAGGCATGATATATAGAATCTAGCCCTATGTGCTAATCACTAATATTCAGCAGAGATAACCTGCTTTGAAACTTTATTGATTGGGAGTTAGCAGGATATAAGACCCATATTATATTACATCACGTGCTGAATATTAGCGCTTAGCTGTGCTATTTCACTGGCCAGAAGCCTTTCCTGATCAGTTAAATAGCTTTGAATATCGGGAGGAACAAATACAAACTGTCAGAGTGGTTATTCTAAAATTATTGGGCTGGCAGAAACCATGATCAATGGGCATGGGAGTAAACAGACATAGTGAGTAGTTATGGGGATTTCAAGTACCTGGTTCCCTACTCTGTGTTCTCCCAGCCTGCAAGCACATGTGGTTCTTAAGGAAAGCATGAGTTTGTTGTCTGAATAAGGAGAAAAGAGAGGGCCCAGAGTACACCAATCAAACAGGACATTAAAAGCACAAATGGACCTTCAGGAGCAGGACAATGGGAAATATTGTATTAAAAAGACCTGATACGGGCAGTGTTTTTTGGCGACTATTTGCTGCATCAGGGGTCACAACAGTTTGCAGAATTAGTTGAAAAACAATGCAGATCTGCCACTAACAGAGCATAACAATGGAATCCCACATCAGATGTCAGTGTACTGTATGTGTTAAAAAAAAGAATATGATAAAAATAGCTTCCTAAGTCCTGCCAACACAGGAAAATGCTATTGGTGAAAAACTGTCAAAGGTTTTCAGGATTTCTCCGGTGAATATGCATGAGATCTATTTGCATGCACTGCCTCCATTATATGTAAATAGATCTCATGCATATTCATTGGGGAAATACCGAAAAACCTACCTGGAGATAGGTTGGATACTTCTGTTCTAGAACCTTCTTCAAAATGGTGCTACTGACCCCTAGCAGTTGTCTTACAGTACTAGTGCAAAGGGATTCAAGCTGCCTTTTTGCACATAGTAGTCCAAAAAGCAGAAGTGAACCCCAGTCAACCAGACAAAACAGAAAATAAAACCCAAAATGAAGGGGTAGACCAATGCAGTTCCAACGTAGAGTATTTATTATGAAGAGGACAATAAAGTGCAGTGGTGAAGCAATGACTCGATGCACCCTGTGTTTTGGCGCCAAAATGCACCAGCCTCAGGAGGAACTTGATGAATTGTTATAACAAAGAAAAGTATCCAGTCAATTACCAATACTGCATCAATTAGTAGAAAACCTTATGAAATTGCCTACAACGAGTGTAGACATGTGAGTCACTATGAAACAACGAAAAGAAGAGTGCGCACTTTTATCAGCAAACTAGTAAAAAAAGGCCCATTTCTGGAGCCAATGAAACGGGCGCTAGCAAGGCTTTCCTGTGGCCCCCCACCGAACGCACCTTGGTTGTTAGTGACGGCATTGCGCCGCCGTGGCCGCCGTCGATGTGTGACTGTGGCCCCCCACCCAACGCACCTTCGTCGTCAGTGGGTGGCCCATTGCGGCGCCCTGGCCGTCGTCGATGTGAGTGAATTGCTCCACCTCCGCTCTCAACGTCATAACATTTGACGTGAGGCCGGGGCCCCGAGTCTGTGATTTTCTTGGCATCAGAGCTTCGAACTTACGAACATCGGCTTCAGTGACGTCATCAGACAATAGAACGTTGAGGGTGAGTTTTATATATATAGATGATATTTCATCACAAATGACAGCCCATCCCTATTAATAATCATTAATAATCATCTTCATAAACATATATAACCATATCCCATGTTTTTTTAAATATCTGTGACAGATCACACAACAGTATCAGGAAATATTAGTTCAGTATTAGTTCAAATAGAATATAAGAACATGGGAACATAATTAATGTCATTTTGGGTCAAACCAATGGTCTTAGACTATTGAGCCAGGTATCCTGTGTCCAACAGCAGCCAAATCAGGTTGCTAAGAAGTATTTTGGTGATCCCTACCCCTTGGTCATTTCTAAACATAGGCAATCCCCATGCTTGCCTGGCTAATACGTGCTATGATCCTATACCTCATACACTTGCTCAAAGCTTTTTTAAGTCCAGCTACACTTTTTTAAGTCCAGCCACATATCCTCCAGCAACAAATTCCAAAGCTTAATTGAGCATGACTGGAAAACTACTTTCTTATATATGTTTTCAATCTGCTACCAGTTAATTTCATGAAGTCATACTGAGTATTTTCCTGAATTTTTAAAAAGAACATAGTGGTCAGTGATTGTACAGGTGCTGGCCACCATGTGCAAAATTTGGCTTGGAAATTCAATGCTGGGCCTAATTCAATTTAAACTTCTCGTACTGACCTTTAAATGCATCCACTCTGCAGCCCCCCCATTACCTTTCCACTCTCATCTCTCCCTACATTCCTCCCCGTGAACTCCGCTCACTGGACAAATCTCTCGTCGTCCCCCTTCTCCTCCTCCATTGCTAACTCCAGGCTTCGCTCCTTTTCTCTCACGGCACCTTATGCCTGGAATAGACTTCCTGGACCTATACGTCTAGCTCCATCTCTACCTGTTTTCAAATCTATGCTGAAAACCCACCTTTTCACTGCTGCTTTTTAGCTCCTGTTACTCCCTCACCCGTAACTGTCTTGTCTGTCTGTATTATTTAGATTGTAAGCTCTTTTGAGTAGGGACTGTCTCTTTGTATCAGGTGTTCAGTGCTGCTTGCGTCTGGTAGCGCTATACAAATGCTAATAATAATAATAATCCAAGTTCTGGCCGATACACAAATCTGTGCCAAACTGACTGATCAGATAAATCCCGACTCTATCCACACTCTTCTGCCAAGCTGCTCTAGCACTGATCGGATAGAGCCACAGCAGTCTCTCCAGATTTGTAATGGCACTGTTTAGTTAGTGCAGTAGTTCCCAAACCTGCTCCTGGAGGCACCCCAGCCAGACAGGTTTGCCTCTACTGCATGCAAATCTCTCTCATGAATATTCGTAGTGGATATCCTAAAAACCTGACTGGCTGGGGTGCCTCCAGGGACAGGTTTGGGAACCACTTAGTGCCATTGAAAATCCAGGTTTCATAGGGGTGGGCAACCTCAGTCCTCAAGGGCCTCAACCCAGTCAGGTTTTCAGGATTTCACCAATGAATATGTATGAGATCTATTTACATGCACTGCCTCCATTGTATGCAAATAGATCTCTTGCATATCTGATGGAGAAATCCTGAAAACCTGACTGGGTTGTTGCCCAGCCCTGAGGTATCACATAGGCAGTAGGATTTAGTTGGGCATGAGCTTCTCCTACCAGGTTACATCATTTTAAACATAAGCCCAATAGCTTTCAAGTTCCCAAAAGAAAAACCTGCTACTACTCAAGGAATTTTTGTGTCAGATATGTTTTGTAAGACAAAACTGAGTTATGCACCTTCCAACAAAATTACTGCATGTACTTTTAGAATTCATTGGCTACAGATAGCATTTTGGTGGTGTCTACACTGCATATTCACATAATGAAGGAAATAGTAACTTCTTACCCAAATCTCCTCTGGCATTGATAAAGGTCAATGCACATGACTGGTACAAAAAAGTGAAACTGTACATTTAGAAAAGAGAACAAGGTGTTCCATTCATATTTGCAATTAACTTTTAAGTCAACACTTTTCATGGTCATCTCACGCTTAGGAAGCAAAGTTTGAGCTGCTCTGAATAGACGTGTTGTAAGACAGTTGGAGAATTATGGTACTCAAAGAAAACAATGAAATCAAAGGCAAAAGCAGAAAACATGAAAAAGATAGAGAAACCCGTATCATCTTGGAAGAGTCACATCCAGAAAGACAATATTTCAGCCGGCTAGATAGCTAATGCACAAAGGCAATTCCATAGCAGTATGTCTATTTAAAAGTGCCTAAAAGGCAAATGATAGGAGCATATTCTATATGTGAAAGTAGGCAACTATTTTCCTTTACAGAATACCAGCATAATCGGGTATCTATGTACGCATGGAGTTGTGTGTGTTTTCAGGATATCTACAATGAATCTACATGAGAGAGATCTGCATACCAAGAAGGCGGTGCATGAAAATTTATCTCATGCAGATTCATTGTGGATATCCTGAAAACCTTACTGGCCAGGTGGTCCCTGAGGCCGGGCCTGCTTAACCTATGGAGCAGGTGAGGCTCTGGCACAGGGTGCCGGAGATAAAGAGCACCAAATGCCTTAGCCTGTGATGTCACTGACCCTATAGATTAAGCTGGCCCAGAGCTTGCCTGGCAGCATTGCGTGTGGAGGGAAAAAAGAAGAGCCAGCAACCCCCTTCCTCTCTCTGTCTCAGAAAACGTTTCGTCATCTACCTTTAAAGGCAGTTTTCACCTTCCAAACACAGACAGCGTTTCACCTAACACAACCCGCATCAGCCCCGGCATCTTCCTTCTGCAGTGCCCCAGCCCCTCCTTTGACATAATATCCTGTGTCCAAAAGGGTGCAGCAGAGGGAAGACACAGAGGCTGATGCAGGTAGCGTTAGGTGAAATGCCACCAACATTCAGGAGGGGGAAACTGCCTTTAAAGGTAGGCCGGGGGATATGGCCTGAGGGGGGAGTGTGCCAATGGAAGCATGCCAATGGGAGGGCATCGAACCAAATGTTGGCTCAGGGCACCATAATTCATTGAGCCGGCCCTGCCCTGAGGACTGAGTTGAAAACCATTGCTATAAGTTCTGCATGTAAGTATGAGTCACACCCTAGCTTTGCCCGGCCTCCTCTCATTTGTATGCTCATCTGTCAAATTTGCTCTATGGGATCCTTTTACTATGCTTTTGCAAAAAGTGGTCTTAGTGTGCCCTAACACTGATTTTTTTCAGCATGCTAAGACCATTTTTACCACAGCCAGAAAATGGCCAGATTGCCATGTTACAAATTAATGGCCATGCATTCATGTTGACTATGAACAAAACCAAAAAGGAACCCAAAAAATCAATTCAATATACACAAATAAATAGTAAGAGTGATAGTCGCAGGAGAAAAAAGCCTCAAGAAGCTCACAGGTGCAATAAGTAACAAGAGCAGGGCTGCTTCATCACTGACAAAAAAATTATGTCAGCCCTTTAAAGGGTCGCCATTGTTTCTGCTTGTTGTCTTCCTCTTGAGAACAGACGGATGAGGCTCTCTCGACGTATGTTGGAAGTTATAGAACTGTATAGTGCTCACTCCCTGTTTCTCTTTTGACAGAATTCTTGACCATTCGACCCTGAAGCAGGCAACGAAATGTTGGCCACCGTAGGTCACGGTCTTTTATTTTGAGAAGAGGAGTGCAAGGAAGACCTGTTTGAGCTAAGTACTCTATTACTTTTTTTGGAATACAGCTTTGCAGTTTTTGCAGTTGATGTGTATGCATATAAGGAGGTTTTTTGTGCCAGTAATGAAGCAGCCCTGCTCTTGTTGCTTATTGCACCTGTGAGCTTCTTAAGGCTTTTTCCTCCTGCGACTATTACTGGATTTCGAAAGTCAGACTATAAGAGAACTCTATTTATTTGTGTACATGCATTCATGTTGCCATTAGCATGCAGCCATTACCAAAAATTAGCAAGTGAGCCCTTACTGCCACCTATTTTGTAGGCGGTAGGGGCTGACGTGCTAATCCCGTGCTTATCAGTTAGCACATGGTAATGTGGCTGCGCTAATTGATTTGTGCTATTACGCCCACTCTTCATTCCCCAGACATGCCCCTTCAGAGAAAAATAAAGAATAATTTCTTAGCATGTGGTTTGCACATGCACATTGGGCTTTTACCTCAGGACACCTCAGTGCATCCCTAAAGAAGCCTTTTTAAGCTGTGGTAAGTGCTCGCTAATGCTTACTGTAGCTTAGTAAAAGGAGCCCTATATAAGATATGTTCATATGTACAGAATAGTGCTCTTGGAGGGTCTTTTACTAAGCTGTGGTAGCGTTTTTAGCATGCAGTATAAATCAGCTGGCGGTAAACGCCGAGACGCCCAAGGTGTCTCGGTGTTTACTGCCAGTCGATTTCTACCACGAGCTAAAAATGCTACCACGGCATAATATAAGACCCCCTTAGTGGCTTAAAATTGGAAAATGGGGATAATAAAATAATGTATGTGATTTTGAAATTGCATTGTTTTGTTCTTACCTTTTCGAGATAAGAATTTAAAGAGACGTGTAATTTGCTGTCCCAAAACTTATATATGAAAAACACACACACAAAAAAAAAAACCAAAGAAAATCATGTCATGGTCCCTAGCACTGCCAGTTGGTCTGAGAATTGTTATCATTTGATTACAAAATAACTAAAGTCCTATGTGCTCCCAGACTCCATCTGTTAGCCATGGTGCTGTACAGAGCAGCTGTTCTTGTAAGGTAGGGGAGGCGGGGGGGGGGGGGGGGGGGGAGCAAAGCCCCCTCCCCCGAAAGGCAAATTAACAGAATGCTACCTCAATGACTGGGTCTGCATTGTTTGGATAGTAACACAGGAGGCAGTAAGTGATTCTAATATGAAATGTGTAAGTAGGATCAGGAGGCAGAGGAGCAAACCAGAAAGAAAATAAAAAAAATCCAGTATATCTGTGCCTGTGGTTCACCTTTCCACTTTACTCTAATAAACATTCCACATGGCAGAAAGGGAGAACTGCTAAAGAAGGAAAACAGATTGAAACAAAACAAAATCTTAATAATGCAATGTTTTGACTATTACACCTTGAGCTCAGCAAATCATAACAACAGAAAATGAATTGAAATCCACCCATGGAGCAAAAAGCACAGAATAATAGTGAAGGGTGGATTTCATTAAATTTGTTAAAGGGGGGACAAACAGCTTTGAGAAATAGAAATCCTGCCTTTCATTAGCAATCTTATAGGAGGCTTTGAATTTGGTAGATCTGAATAGGATGTTGGTACATGTTTTACTAAGGTAATATAATGGCACACTATTATTAGATCACATTAATCATTACTGTGCCAAAGGCACTGACAACCCTACTGAAAAGGATTGAAAGGGCTGGTAATAGATATAAATTACCCATTGTGTGATAAAAGGATTTTCACTAGGAAGGTAAGAATAAAACAGCAAATTTAGAATATGACGGTTGTGTAAAACCTAAAACAAAAGTAACCCGGAGTCAGGAACATCCATAACATGAGAAAGCAAGCCCTTCCGAAGTGGTTGGTTGCAATACAAACTGTATAGATTGTGAAATTAATTTCTCAATGCATAATACTATCAGTTTAAACAGGAGATGTGATGACCTCTGAGGAATATGGTTGGAGAAAGGTAGATACAGCTAATTAGGAGCTCATTATGTGTTTCTGTAGACGTGTTTCAAGTTGCTCAGCTGCATTCAATAAAAGCTACCTATGTCGAGAAAGCCATAGCTCAAACAATATTACTCTGGTTTTAGAACAAATCATTAAAAATATTAAATAAAAATAAAAAGCTGATGAGATGCTTATAGGCACTTCTTAGCATAAATTTTTCAAGGTGCCATTACACTGAATTTTATATAGGTGTAACCGAGTGATCACCTTTTTCATTATGAGGGCATCTGGGCATATAAATGTTTTACACATGGAAATGGCTATTATAAACTGCATGGCCACATTCATTCATTCATTCATATAAGTACGTATGTCAATGCAATGATGTGTACTTATACATGACTCATGTACATATGTTCCCAGGTGCATGATTTGGGCAAAGCTGTGCAGATATGGATTTAATGGAATACACAAGTATATGCTGTGTAGACATGAATTTAATGGAATGATCAATTGCACGCTATGTAGATATGATTCTTTTTAACAAAATACACAAATACACACTGTATAGACATGAATTTAATAGAATTGGCAAGTACCCGCTGTGTAGACAGAAATTTAATAGAATATGTAAGTACACACTCCAGTTTATTTTCAAAAGAGAAAGACGCCCATATTTCAACCCAAATCGGGAGATGGGCATCCGTTTCCCGTGGGCGCCCAAATCGGTATAATCAAAACCCGATTTTTGGCGTCCTCAACTGCAGTCCATCACGGAGACAAACAAAGATCACGGGGGCGTGTCAGAGGTGTGGCGAAGGCGGGACTGGGGCGTGGTTATCGGCCGAGGAGAGATGGGCGCCTTTAGCTGATAATCGAAACAAGAAGGGCATTTTTGATGAGAATTTGGTCCGCTTTATTTGGACCCTTTTTTTTCAGGTCCAAGTCCCAAAAAAGTGCCCCAACTGACCAGATGACCAGAAGAGGGAATCTGAGATGACCTCCCCTGACTCCCCCAGTGGTCACTAATCCCCTCCCACCAAAAAAAAACCACTTTACAAACTTTTTTCCCAGCCTGTATGCCAGCCTCAAATGCCATACCCAACTCCATGACAGCAGAATGTGTTCTATCCTCTGACAGCCTTTCCCTGGTTCTGATGTGGGTCTCGGGTGAGTGTAACACCTTTTCTGTTAAGGGCACTGCAGAGTCACATCAGCAATGCATTGTGGTGGGTGTAGGGTATTGGGCTCCGTGATTCCACTAGCTTGTGTTAAATGCTCATGATGTTGGTAGTTGGTAGCCTCTACTCCCATGGTGCTTTTCCCTCTGCTTACTGGGTCAGAGTGTGCCCTGTTTTGTTTCCAATAGTCCATGAGGTAGTGGCCATTTGTGTAAGACACTTTTAGATCCCTTTCATGTGTTAGCCACGTTACAGCACTTAGTTCTTTCCTTGAATGTTGCTGAAAGAGGGCATTGTACACCATTCTGCCAGCTCGGACCTACTGCTAATCTCAGTACCAGAGAGACTCGTTGCCAGTGGGGCACAACCTCTGATCTGCAGTTAACTGTGAGTAAAGGTGCTTATTCAAAGGACATTTTTAGCGAGATTAGTCTTCAGGTGTCAACTAGTGTGCCAAGGTTATACACCAGCAGAGCACTTTTAGTGGGTACTGCAGTGCACTTCAGGCAGGCAGACCCAGGCCCATCCCTCCCCAACCGTAACACTTGTGGTGGTAAATGGGAGGCCTCTAAATCCCACTGTACCCACATGTAGTTGCCCCCTTCACCCCTAAGAACTATGGTAGTGTTGTACATTTGTCCCTCCCACGACCAATTGGCTTGGATTGGGAGGTTTCTGAGCTGGGCGTTTTTAGTTTCCATTTTCGCAAAAAAAAAAAAATGCCCATCTCAGAAGGGACCAAATCCAGGGCATTTGGTCCATCCAAACCGTATTTTCAAAACGAAAGATGGATGCCCATCTTTTTCGATAATACGGTCTGTTCCACCTCTTCACATACACGTTTTCGGACATAGACGCTCATGGAGATGGGCGTTCGCATTCGATTATGCCCCTCACTGTGTAGACATGAATTTAATGGAATATGCAAGAACACACTGGGAAGGCATGAATTTTAATGGAATATCCTAGTACATGCTGTGTAAACATGAATTTAATGGAATATGCATGCACATGCTGTGTAGACATAAATTTAATGGAATATCCAAGTACACACTATGTAGACATGAAGTTAACAGAGTATGGAAGTAGTTGCATCTTATAGTTTCATAAGAACATAAGTGTTCCCATACTGGGACAGACTGAACGTCCATCAAATTCAGCATCCTGTTTCCACCAGTGGCCAATCCATGTTACAAGTACCTGGCAAAATCCCAAAACAGTACAATACATTTTATACTGCTTATCCTAGAAATAAACAGTGGATTTCCCCAAGTCCATTTTAATAATGGTCTATGGACTTTTCATTTAGGAAACTATCCAAACCTTTTTAAACCCTGCTAAGCTAACTGCTTTTACTACATTCTCTGGCAACAAATTCCAGAGTTTAAATACACGTTGAGTGAAAAAAAAATTTATCCGATTCATTTTAAATTTACTAGTTTGTAGCTTCATTACATGCCCCCTAGTCCTAGTATTTTTGGAAAAGTGTAAACAAGTGATTCATCTCTATCCATTCCACTCCACTCATTATTTTATAGACCTGTATCATATCTCCCTACAGCCATATTTTCTCCTAGCTGAATAGCCCTAGCCGCTTCAGCCTTTCCTCATAGGGAAGGCGTCCCATCCCCTTTATTATTTTTGTCGCCCTTCTCTGTACATTTTCTAATTCCACTATATCTTTTTTTGAGATGCGGAGACCAGCATTGAACACAATATTCTAGGTATGGTCACACTATGGAGCAATGCAAGAGCATTATAACATCCTCATTTTTGTTTTCCTTTCCTAATAATACCTAAAATTCTATTTGCTTTCTTAGCTGCCACTGCACACTGAGCAAAGGGTTTCAACATATCATCAATGACGACGCCTAGATCTCTTTCCTGGTCGGTGACTCCTAACATGGAACCTTTTATTACATAGCTATAATTTGGGTTCCTCTTTCCCACATGCATCACTTTGCACTTGCTCATATTAAACGTCATCTGCCATTTAGATGCCCAGTCTCCCAGTCTCATAAGGTCCTCTTGTAATTTTTCACAATCCTTTTACGATTTAACAGCTTTGAATAACTTTGTGTCATCAGCAAATTTAATTACCTCACTAGTTACTCCCATCTCTAGATCATGTATAAATATGTTTAAAAGCACAAACCTCTGGGGAGCCCTACTATCTACCCTTCTTCATTGAGAATACTGACCATTTAACCCTACTCTCTATTTTCTATTTTTTAGCCAGTTTTTAATCCACAATAGGACACTACCTCCTACCCCATGACTTTCCAATTTCCTCTGGAGTCTTTCATGAGGTACTTGGTCAATTGCCTTTTGAAAATCCAGATACACAATATCGACCAGCTCACCTTTATCCACGTTTGTTCACCCCTTCAAAGAAATGTAATACATTGGTGAGGCAAGATTTCCCTTCACTAAATCCATGTTGGCTTTGTCTCAATCCATGCTTTTCAATATGCTCTGTAATTTTGTTCTTTATAATAGTCTCTATCATTTTGCCCGGCACTGATATCAGGCTCACCAGTCCATAACTTCCCGTATCTCCTCTGGAATCTTTTTTAAAAATTGGCGTTCCCCTCCAATTTTCCGGTACCATGCTTGATTTTAGAGAAAAATTACATATTACTAAGAATAGTTCCACAAGTTAATTTTTCAGTTCAATCAGTATGCTGGGATAAATACCATCTGGTCCAGGAGATTTGCTACTCTTCAATTTGTCAAACTGCCCCATTATATCATCTAGGTTTATAGAGATTTCATTCAGTTTCTCTGACTCTTGAGCTTTGAATACCATTTCTGGCACCGGTATCTCTCCAAAATCTTCCTCGGTGAAGATCGAAGCAAATAATTGATTTAATCTTTCCGCTATAGCTTTGTCTTCCCTGAGTGCCCCTTTTACCCCTCGGTCATCTAGCGGTCCAACTGATTCTTTTGCCGGCTTCTTGCTTTTAATAGATGTGTTTTTGCTTCTAATGCAACCTTTTTTTCAAAGTTCCTCTTTGCTTTCCATATCAGCACTTTGCATTTGACTTTCCATTCCTTATGCTGTGTCTTATTATTTTCAGTCAGATCCTTCTTCCATTTTCTGAAGGAGCTGGAATAAAGCTATGTCTGAGAATGTGTGCATTACTAGGAATAGTTCTTGTTGCCTGTTTGATAAAGGTGCCTATATTACCTTTACAATATACATACTTTTTTGGAATTTTGACCTAGGCACCATATGATGAAATCATTATTTCCCAATAATTCACGCATGCACACTCTGTGTATGTTCAATAGTTCATGCATGACCAAACTATTGGCAAACTGTGCACATTCTTTATGAATACTGCACTTCTGTTTGAAAGATTATGTACTCTTTCAAAACAGTGTGATCTATTAACAGCACACAAAAAGTATGAAATTAAATGGGGGGGGGGGGGGGGGTTCTGCTTGTTTTCATTTGCCAAGGACATGAAATGACAATAGAAATGTCATTTTAAACAAATGCACATTTCTATTTACCTCAAGATGTATAAATGAGCCCAAACAAAGAAGTAGCAGCAGCAGCGAGAGGTGGAAAACATCTTTAGAAGAGGATTTTTTTCAGAGAGGGGGAGGGTTGCAAGGGCATATTGCCTCATAAATTCCATGTATGTCCTGGTTTGACTCTTTTGCTTCCCTCTTGGTCAGTTCTTGAATCCTTGATCTCCTTCTGGCTTTCTGTGATGCTCTGCAACCACCACCCAGCTCCCTGAGCTTGATGCATAGCTATTGGAATAGTATCAGGTTGACAGACCAGAACACAGTGCTTCTTGTGTTGGGGAGTGCTAAAACCTGTTCTCCTATCCAGCATGTGATCTGTAGGGCTTCAGGCCATGACCCTTACTATGCTTCCATGGCTTAGGATGGGCTTGTAGCAGAGCATCACATATGGATTCAGTAGGCATGAGATTGCTACGGGGTTTGGAATCTGTGAGTCGGAGTTGGGAAAGCAGCACCAGGCCCAGAAAATACGGGTGTGCCTGGAGCCGGGGAGAACAGAGCAAGGAAATAATCCAAACGTGGGAGACAGACAGTTACAAACTGAGAGATGAGTTAAATCTGCCAATCATGTATACTGCATTTTCTATACTGCCTTTATCATAATATGAAAGCCAAGGCGGTATGCAATCACAATCAAAAAATCAATGCAGAAAAAGAACTCCAATTGCAACCAAGAAACACATGCAAATCAATAAAAACAAATCTTCAAACAAGAAACACTGTCTGATCACCTAGACCTCAG
The DNA here is from genome assembly GCF_901765095.1 of Microcaecilia unicolor. Taxonomy (NCBI): domain Eukaryota; kingdom Metazoa; phylum Chordata; class Amphibia; order Gymnophiona; family Siphonopidae; genus Microcaecilia; species Microcaecilia unicolor. Next base: position 316,522,952 of record NC_044035.1, on the reverse strand, counting down.
TGGTCCAATCTCACTTGCAAAGGAGAGTGAAGTAATGGGTGAGCTAAACATGCATAGAAAGCTGGTTAGGGAGGGGCATATTGGTATCTGCCGAGTGGAGTGAAACTAAAACTTGGATCAAGGGGAAGTGAGGAGCAGAGCAGTTTAAGAATTATAGAGAGGGGCAAGAGAGAATTATTAAACCGCCTGGCACCAAATATAAAAGTGACATTATATTTGTGCAGGAAGGGAACAATTAAATCTGCTGAGGGCTTAAGGAGGTGGAAAAGGATACGGAGGAGAGAGGTGCAGGAAGAAATTAAGAAGTCATTTTAATAAGCAGAGGTAAGCACTAAGGCGTGCTTACTGCATGCTAAAAGACAATCCCAAGGGATGCACTCAGGCATTCTATGGTAGTTCTGGGGGTTGGCATATGCCAATCCTGCATTTAAAAATATATTTTTTAGCATGGGGGCATGTTTAGGGCCAGAGAGTAGACATGCCCTGCACTAATCGGTTAGTGCAGGAAAATCACACACTGACGATTAGCATGAGGTTAGTATGTGAGCGCTTACCACCTTCAAAATAGGTGACAGTAAGAGCTTACATGGTAATGGCCACACACTCATTGGGAAATTAACACATGGCTATTAATAGAAAAAAAGAAATTGCGGTCATTTTACAGCTGCGCTAACATTGGCCTCAGCGCATGAGAAACCCATGTGCTAAAAATAGTACAGGCCACGTTTTAGTGCAGCTTTGTACAAGGGTTCCTAAGTGAATGTAAAAATATAGGGGGGGGGGGGGGGAAGAGAAAAGTGGTGAAGACTGACTGGGGACGGGTGGCAGAAGTGATGTGGACTGGTTGCAGAGTCTTCCCCATGTCAACATTGTCGTCTCTGCTCATAACATTTAGATACAGATTGGTCATTGAAACTCACAAACAGCTATATATGATGAGTTGATGAGTTAGTCACCTCTCCCCTCTCCAGTTGGTTCAAAACTCTGCTGCCCGTCTCGTCTTTCGCCAGGGTCGCTTTACTCATACTACCCCTCTCCTCAAGACCCTTCACTGGCTCCCTATCCGTTTTCGCATCCTGTTCAAACTTCTTCTACTAACCTATAAATGTACTCACTCTGCTGCTCCCCAGTATCTCTCCACACTCGTCCTTCCCTACACCCCTTCCCGTGCACTCCGCTCCATGGATAAATCCTTCTTATCTGTTCCCTTCTCCACTACTGCCAACTCCAGACTTCGCGCCTTCTGTCTCGCTGCACCCTACGCCTGGAATAAACTTCCTGAGCCCCTACGTTTTTGCCCCATCCTTGGCCACCTTTAAATCTAGACTGAAAGCCCACCTCTTTAACATTGCTTTTGACTCGTAACCACTTGTAACCACTCGCCTCCACCTACCCTCCTCTCTTCCTTCCCGTTCACATTAATTGATTTGATTTGCTTACTTTATTTATTTTTTGTCTATTAGATTGTAAACTCTTTGAGCAGGGACTGTCTTTCTTCTATGTTTGTGAAGCGCTGCGTACGCCATGTAGCGCTATAGAAATGCTAAATAGTAGTAGTAGTAGAAATTTGTGATGAGTGCATGAGTTCAGCACCTCCAAATATTTTCAAAAATTGCCTATGTCAGGCCTTATACTTCTAGATAGCTTTTCAATCTGGAGGCCTGTCTGAGTTGTCTAAATTGAAGCACTTCTTTAAGGCCGCATGTAAGAAAGGTAGTATGATTGACTTAATTTGAATGCAGTTTGGTGATAAGATTCACAGGCTACTGATGGAAAGAGTGTAAGGTCTGGAATGTAGATGACTGAAATTGTCTTCCAGCATTAAGTTGGCTGAATCAGGAACACTAATTTCCCCTTCCATTTTACTGTGTTGATACTGTATTTGTAACAGAGAACTTCCTGTGCTCAGTCTTCGGTGATTGAAGACAGAAGCTGTATTCATCGCTGAGACATCTGATATTTTGTGTATAATTTCAAGCTCTTGCTTACCATTAGGCCTCATTTGGTAGAATGTATTTTACTGTTTTACTGGATAGAGTGTGCAAGTGACGTTACCATTTTCATCCAAAAGGGAACATCCAATGTTTTACTTTGGCAAATGCAGCTAGTCTGTGAATACTGCGCATTCTTCATCAATATTGCGATCTCTGTTGAAAACGTTTTTGTAAGAGCGTGTATGCTGAACGACAAGGCTCCCAGGACGACATAATGATAAAAATGATCCCAAAGAAAATGAACATACCCAAAAACAACATGGGAAATGACACGATATAAACATTTTCTAGCTGCACACCTCAAGGAAGTAATGGGGGAATAACGGTCTTTTTGTGAAGAAGGATTACAGTGTTATTCTCTATTTCCATTCAGTTCCATTCCTGACCATAATCCCTCTCTTATCGGAACTGCCAAGGAAAAGCAATTTTTAACTGAGATTTTCAGTTCATGGCATCTTCATGCCACCACAACCTCCTTGCCTTCCTCCATCCTTCCAGTGAAACATCTTATGTTCTCCACTTCACGCAGGTTGGAAGAAAATAGCACATAGCAGCTGCATCTCCACAACTGACCCAGACCAATAATTTTATATTTGCCAGCTGGTGCTCATTGGCCTGTGTCAATTGTGGGAAGGATTATGTCAGTAGTTTGAAATTACTCTCTTTTTCTGGTTGCTCTTGGCATTCTATTAGTTCCTCTTTGACTCCTCATTCCTTTTCATTCAGTGGTGTAGCCACAGCTGGACCTGGGTTGTCAGTGGTCCACCTACTTTAGGTTGATGCTCACCCAGCCGAGGCGTACCTTGCTGCAGCTAGCAGGGATCCCCCCATGTCTCGCTAGCTGAAGACTCCAGGCATCTCCCTTTCTCTCTCCTCTCTCTTGCCCTGCCCCCTCCCAACCATGTACCTTTTAAAACATCACTTCTTAAGGTTGCCGGCAGCCAGCAGCCAGCAGTGATTTACACATGCTGCTTGCGCATATTCCAAACCCTTCTATTTGAAGCAGATCCACCTATGTGAAAACAGGAAGTTGTATTAGAAGGAAGGCACTGGGCCGGGGAGAACAGCTTGTGTGAACTGCAGCTCCTGACCTCTACAAGAGAACTGAAGTTTTAAAAATATATACCAGGAGGGGAGGGGGTGGAAAGATGGTGAGAAGCCAGATTGCCAGTGAAGTGAGGAGTGGAACAGAGAGGGAAAGATGCCGGACCACAGGCAGGGGAGGAGGAGGAGGAGGAGGTTGGGGGCAGAGAGAAAATTTCACACCCACTCACTTTGAGCTCAGGCCTACCCAAAATTGGCCATCTGACTATGCCACTGTTTTCAATTTAAAACTTATTTCCCTATCATCCTTTTGCTTCTTTACTATTTTCTTTCTTTTTTATCCATGGGTATAGCTCTCTCTATAAACAGGCTGTCAGGGCCGCCGAGAGGGGGGGCAGGGGGGGCAAAATTCCCCAGGCCTGGGCCTCCAAGGGGGGCCAAGCGCTGAGGTCAGGGCGCTGGCACTGCAGTCCCCGGTCTCACCTGCCTGCCTCCACGGCTCCGGGCCCCCTGCATTCAAAGCGGCAGTCGCAGATCGCATCTCTTCTGGCCTTCCCTCCCTGTGTCCTGCCCCTTGCGGAAACCGGAAGTTACATCAGCGGCAGGGGGAGTGACGCGGGGTGGCAGGGGGAGCGACTGGGGGCGGCAGGGGGAGCGACGGGGGGGGCGACAGCGGTGGGGGGCAGAGGCGGCGCAGCGGGGGGGGGGGCAGAGGTGGAGACGGGGCGGCCTTGCCCCAGGCCCGGCCTAGTCTCTCGGCGGCCCTGCAGGCTGTCTCTCCACAGATTATTACCTTGTTTCACTGTCTCCTAGTCTCTCCCCTCCTTCTCTTCACTTCATCACTCATCTTCCCTCCACCATAATCCTTTCCTTCTCAGAACCCTTTTCTTAGGCTAGCTCTCCTTTCAGTCCCCCTTATCACTCAGACCCACACAGTTTCTCTCCCTGGGTCAGTTGGATCTGGATTCACGTAACAGGGTTGATCCAGTCCTGAGTTTAGTTTACTCCGTAGTGTGCAGCAACTTGTAGCTCTGATTCCCTAGTTACACTTTCTAAGAAAAACAGGGCTACTTGTTCTTATATTAAGTAAAGCCAGGATTGGATCAGCCTTGCCAGGTAAATCTGAAACCAGTTGACAAACTGAGTCAGGAAAGTTTTTTTTTTTTTTAGCTCTTCTGTGCCCTCACAATATTATCTCTCTCACCCAAGACCCCCTTTTACAGATAGCCAGTGCTCTCTCCAAGTTCCTCCATCAGCTATTCTATTAACTGCTGTCTCAGCCCTATTCTCACTCTCTTCATAGGTTATCTGACCCTCTCTTAACCCTTTTTTCCCTTCTCTTCCCTTGTCCTCTACTCATAGGAACCAGCTCTGTGGGTGCCTGAGCACCCCCAATATTATTCCCTGTAATTCTATAGATATGGGGCAGCAAGCTCCATGCTGCCAAGCTACAGGAAACCACAGGAAGGCAGAGCTTCTGCATCCTAGCTACTGCTTCCGCCTTCCCTGCAGTCTGCTGGCTGGCTGCAAAGAGGTTAGATTGAGACAGGAGATGGCATGAGCCTATCTAGCCCATTATATGGGCTGAAGCCAGTAGGTGGAGCTTGCCAGCAGCAGTAGGCAGAGCTTGCCACCATCTTAGTTCACCCAAAACAATAGCAAATACTACTAAAAACAAAAGCAAAAGGTTATCAGAAATAACAGACTGCCTATGAGTGGTCCATCTGTAAAAAGTCTCAAGCTGATCCAATTGGATAGACCTTAAAAGGTGGAGGACAAAAGATTTTTTTAAACTTCACAGCTTTTTTTCAATTTATTTGAAACCTTCCCATATCTAGATATATACCATGAAATAAAACTGAATATCACTAAAACAGCTTAAAAATTATTGTAGCTGATAGAAACAGCAGTAATAAACTCTATATTTTGTTCTGATTTTTCTACACTGTTCTACACAATACAACAAATTGAAGTGAGGATATCCTGTTTCCTGATAGGTTCATCTTAACTGTTGTTATAATCTGCCTTGGGAAGCCTGGTGTTATAAAGATAGAATACATTGCAATTAAATGGAAGTAAAATTAAGTTCTCCTTTCATTAGGGCACATGGAATCATATCTTCACCTCATCTGTTTTGTAGAAATTTACATTTTAGATACACAAATGGATTATTCTGTTTTGAGCATGTTTCAGAGACAAATACTTTTATAAGTCAAAATAATACAAATAAATATTTTGTTTCATGCAGATTTAAACATAACTAAATGGGCAATAAGCCCCATATACAGTCCATTGGTTTTCTTATATTTTGACCCTCCTCCATCCCCCCCAACTCCCCCAGGACTCACTCAGGGGCGTTCCTAGAAATCTAGTGGATAGAGCAGGAGTGGTCCCCCTCCTTTCCTGCCCCATAGCTGCAGGGATTTCAAAATGGTGGCCATGAGCCCTAGTAGTAATCTCATGATACTAGCACTAGGGGTCAACCAACATTTAAGGAGCTTTTGGTTGGGGCTTCTACTCCAGGGGAGGCTTGCTTCTGGGGCAGTCTCAAGGACAGATGTTGTGCAAGGATAGACATAATATGCAGGGAGATACTTCAAGAGGGAGGATTTCTTCAGGAGGGGGAGTCAGGGTTTTCTTTGAAAGGGCTGTGGCTACATACCAGGCTGCTGGTAGCAGAGCTGTGTTTAATACCACCTCTTGAGGTGACAACCGTAATATTAAGGTGTGCTTTTACTAAAGCACACTGAAAAATGGCCTGCATTGATGTAGGCGTGTGTTTTGGATGCGCACAAATCCATTTTTTAGCGTGCCTGCAAAAAAAAGCCTTTTTGGGGGCCGAAAATGGACGTGCAGCAAAATAAAAATTGGTGCACATCCATTTTGGGCCTGAGACCTCACCGCCACCCACTGACTTAGCGGTAAGGTCTTATACGTTAAGGGGGCGATAATCATCAGCACGCGTACACTGACAATTACCGCCAGGTTAGCGCTGCGCGCTAGGAAATAAAAAATATTTTCTGCCGCATGTATCGGATGTACGTAACAACTGTAATTACCACCTAGGGCACTCGGTAGCCAGGCAGTAGTTCCAAATTGACGCACGTTGGATGCATGTAGGCACCAACGCACCTTAGTAAAAGGGCCCCTAAATATAGCCATGCTATTGGCAGTCCTGATAGCTAGCATGCAGTAACATTTTGCATGCCAGCTATGAGAGCTGGCCATGTCCCATCACTGCCCATGATCCACATAATCTTTCTCCTACTAATGCTAAACAGCTAGCATGGGATTTTTAATATATCGACTGCTTTTAGAATGCGGCAGCTGTTAGCATCGATCCACACTATCAGCTACTGCACACTAATACCTGCACTATCTGCTTAGCGAGGTTTAGAAAACAGGCCTCTAAATGTATACATATAAAAAACTTTAAACAGGACAACTTTTCCCATTCAAAGTTATAATTACTATTTGGCTGCAGCTACTTGGATGTGCAAGTTGCACAGAGAACAGCTGAATTTCACTTTTTCTCTTTTATTTATTCATACCACCTTTGATCTTCTTCAAATTCTGCTTCCCTTAAAAGACATAAATTTTGGCTATTCATCAACTTGAATTGCCAGAATTTATGCACTCCTTATGGCTCAAAAAAAAAAAAAAAAGCAACACTTAGGTGTTTGGCATCTGCTGCTGAACATACAGGTTGTTTTAAATATTGACCTGAAATATCTTACAGTACAGTGCAATATAACTTTGAAAGGAGAAATTTTCTTTTTGAGAAGTCACTCCAAGAAATTGCTTTCAAGTGCTGTGTACGCTGAGTTTCACATTAAGCCCAGTAGAGTCAAACAGGGACTTGCTGTGGAAACACATGACTTCAAAAAGAGCTAAATGTAAGGACTCTCCTGGCATACCAGCCTTGTGTCAAGAAAAAGAAAAGCTGAGGTAGACCAGGACAAGCTCTGTATAACCTGAGACAATTCATGGCTTCAGTGAAATCTCCATATTCACCTGTTTCAGGTCTTATAGACTCAGTCTGAGTGGAAAGGTTCACATGCATTTGAAATATCTGAATATTTCTCAAATCTTCAAATACCTTTAATAGTACAACCCTGAAAATATGTAGAAAATGAAGGATGCACATTCATTGGCATGCATTCAGTGCGTTAAAACCCATTACAAATGTTAGTGTGTGCTAAATTGATGTGTTCACCTATGGATTAATATATATACAATCAATTTTCATGCATCAAAAATTCCAATTGGAAGTTAAAATATTATATTAACATGAATGTGTGCAACAAATGTTTTTAAAATAAGAAAAAATGGGGACAAAGGGCTAGATTCTATATACGGTGCTGTAAAAATCAGCAGTGAAAAAAATACACCTCGGTGTATTTTATAAACTGCACCTAACATTAGGCATGGTTTCTAGAATATGCCAAGGGCCCATCCATGTGACTAAATCTAGTCATGAGAATTTACGTTAATTAAACTTGGTATAAAAGCTGAGAACTAAATTAGGCATGGAGCGGTTATATCCTATAACAGCACGCATAATTTTTTGTAATGCCCATAATCCACCCATTCCACGTCTACAGCCGTGCCCCTTTTTTGGGAGAATACAGAATTTACACGCATCACTTTATAGAATATGCTTAGCAAGTTGTACGTAAAAAATCTAATTAAAGCCAATTAGTGTCAATAATTGCCTGTTAATTGGCAATAATCAGCGCTGACTGGCTTAAGATAATTAACTTGCACGCACAATGCGCAATATGACCTGAATTGCACATGCAACTCAAGTCACACTAAATAGAATCTGGGGGAAAGTGAAAGTGGATTAATATTATCTAAGTGAATTCTGGTAGAAACTGTACAGATTTGAGCCCAGATCCAGATTATTTCAACGGAAATGCATGTTTCCTTAGCTGATATATTCATTGGCAGAGGGCATATAGATTCTGCTTGCCAGAACCAGCTTGGCAGTAATGTCTGTGCCTCTGCCAAAGTAAGGTGTGCATGACCTTTTGACTTGGAAAGCCCCCCTAGTGCTGTTCTTTCAGCCTGGTAACAGCAGTAGCAAGAGACACCTTTGAAGGGAAACTGAGGGATTATATCCAGCCCGTGAAGAAGGTTACTGCCTTTTCTTCCAGATCTCCAGTGAATGCACCTTAAAGCAAGGAGGCTGAATTTTGATCCAGCCATTCCCTTAACACCCGTGCATGAGGACTTGAGTTACTTTTAACCTCCAAACTGCAGCATTTCTGATCCACAAAAGAAAGGTCCTTGTCTATCTCAGTCACTGATCCTGAAGAGCACATAGTGAGAACTTGCCTCAGAGCCTATAAAGCTGCTGGACTGTTCAGGGGAACATAGGAACAGGGGACCTATCTACCACCACTCCTGTTCAGCAGTAGGATGTGGAATGATGAGGGAGAAGAATTGCTAAGTCCAACTGGAGCTGATGAGCCTCTGGGGGAGAACCGGATTTGCCATAAAAGCAGTAACATAGGAAGGAAAATGAGGTAGAAGAATCTAGAGTATTACTTTTAATCTACTTATCATTATTGGCATATACACATTATGTAAATAGTTATTCTGAAACAATTTGTCCCAGTTTTGAATATCCAAGTTAAAGTAAACACCCCCCCCCCCCCTCCCAGTTTTAAACATACTACTGATTGCAAGGAGTGTGTTCAGGATGTGGATTAAGTGCCAGCTGGCTTCCTAATTTTTCTAGTCCCAGTTCTGACCCCCCAAATTGATAGTATCCTGACTGATGCTGATTGAAGAGTTTACAGATTTATAGCTGGAGTGAACAACTGTAGTCTTTTAAGGTTTAGGGTTTAGTTTCTGACCAGCCACATATTTTAAAAAGCCTATGGACAAATATTTTTATCAACACCCCTCCCCCCTTTTTTTGCTCTTTTGGGGGTCCTTTTACTAAGGTGCACTTAAAAATGTCTTGCGGCAGTGTAGGCGCGGATTTTGGGTGCGCTGATCCATTTTTTAGCATGCCTGTAAAAAAGGCATTTTTTGCCGAAAATGGACCTGCGGCAAAATCAAAATTGCCGCACGTCCATTTTGGGTCTGAGACCTTATCGCCAACCATTGACCTAGTAGTAAAGAATCTGGGCGGTAATGACATACGCGCATCAAATGTCACTTGGCATGCGTCCATTACGCACACCCGAAAATAAAGAATATTTTTCAGACTCACATATCGGATGCTTACCAAAAATAAAATTACCGCAAGAGCCACGTGGTAGTCGGGCAGTAATTCCATTTTGGCGTGTTGGGCACACGTAGACGCTTACGCGACTTAGTAAAAGGGCCCCTTGATTTTTGTTTGTTTTGCTTACTTCACTCTGTTTTTTTTTTTTTACTTTTTGCCCTTATTTCTCCTGCCAACCTCTCTTCTCCTCCTCTATTTCTCCCCAGCTTCTTTGTCCATTTCTCCAGGTTCACTTTTTTTCCCCACCAGACCAAAACCACCGCTGGTGGGGGTCTTAGTCCCAGTCTCAGGCCAGTGGCAGTGGTGAAGGTATAATTTTCTTCGGGCTTGGGGTAGTCGTAGCAACCCTTGTGTGGTCCAGAGGAGGGTCAGGTGACCTGTTGCCTGCAATCAGCTCTGATTTTAGGATATCTAAGATATGTAAATGAAGTGCATTCTTCAACCATATAAATGCAAATAGATATAATAAATCCAGATCTCTTTCTGCTTAGAACTTTTGTAATTTAGCAGGATATATGCATGTAATTAAATAAAATAAACACTGTTCCAAATGACTGGTGCTGCATATCCCTAATGTACATTATCGCATTTTGCACCAATGTGAAGGCTGATTTTAGAAAGAACATTGTAAATTAGAATTGAGATGTACAAGTTTGGATGTGTCAGCTACCATTAGCATTTTAGAAAAGAACCTGCCAACAAAGAGCCTTTTTCTAAAATACCTGAAGGAATGGACGTGTATGTGGCAGCTACTTATGGCATCAGCACCCACTTTGCAATTGTCAATGTCTAACATATTAATGGGTTCAACAAGGAAACATACACATGTATGTTGGTATTTCAGAACATTCATTTGTATGCCTATCGTTTTTAGAAACATGCATGTCTGTCTTGTTACCCCAGCTGCCACAGAGCCCAATATCATTTGCCAATATTGGTCTGAGGGGTGGAGTTGGAACACTGAGAGATTAAGGGGATGACCTCCCCTAATCCCTCCAATTCAGCACTGTACAACACAAGCACCTTTAAAGAACCTAGGTGTCCCCAGGAGCAGGTGTGAATCCTGAGGTTGATCTCAGGGGACATAAAAGTACATTCCCTTTTTGAAATGGGGAGTGGATGTGCATATTTTAGCCCCACCCTGGACCCACTCAAAACAAAGCCAGACTTCACCCCCTTGCAATATGCATGAATTCACAATTTCGACATGTATAGCCTGGCTTTCTAAAGTCAAGATTTGGACATGTATGTGATGTTCACATCTAAATACTGCTTTATGAGTGTTCAAATCTCAAACAGGGGTTCTAAAATAACCACTTACCAAGGGAGGACTGACCATACGGGCAACTGGGCAGTTCCTGAGGGCCCAGGGCTGTGGGAGGTCCCAGTGCTTCCCTATCATGTGCCTGAAGTACAATGTCTTTCTCTCTCCTCCGGAACTGGGACCAGGACTGGGACGCCCCTGTCTCCTACCCATCCTGCACTCCCGTCCCTGAACCACAAGTGGAGACATCAGCAGCTAAATTGGCAAATGGCTGCTGACACCGGAACTTCTCTCTGCCGTGGCCTGCTCCCTTCTGACATCACTTCCTTCTTCCACAAGTACGGGCTGTGGCAGAGGGAAGTTCCAGTGTCAGCGGCAGATGGTCGATTTAGCTGAAGGACCAAAGGAAAAGGTCAGTGGCAGGGGGAGAGGGAGGCTGCAGGACCATGGAGGGTGGAAACAGGACCGGGGAGGGGGGCTCAATAGTCCTTATTGTCCGGGGCCCATATACCACTCTCAGTTCACCCCTGCTACCTACATTTCACAGAAAGTAGTGATGCAAAATACCTACAGCTAAAAAGACAGTCCAGCTGATATTCAGCACTATTTAACTGGCGAGGAATGGCTCCTGGCCAGATAAATAGCACTTAACTGGCTATCCGTGAATATTCAGCAGGGAATAGCCAGCTATCTCCCACTAAATATAGGCGGTCAGCACATAGGGCTAGATTCAATATTTTGTGCCTAAACAATTTGCGCAGAAATAAGTGTATTCTATAAAATTAAGGCACAGTATACAGAGTACACCTTATCAACACTGCAGTGCCTAAAGCTATGTGCGTTCATTTACACCAATAAAAACCTGGTGTAAATCCATGCGTGTAGGTTTAGGCGCGCTGAGGCATATTCTGTAATTGTATGCATAATTGTTGGAACACCCATAAACACACCCCTTTTCAGCTACGTGCATTTATTTTGAACTGTACGCTTTGCAATTTAGGCGCAGTTCTTTATAGAATACGCATACCGATTTCCGTGCATTGTAATTATTGCCAATTAGTGCTCATTATTGCTTGTTAAGTGCTGCTAAAAACGCTAATTTATCTTGTTCCGACAATTAAGTTACGTGCCTATCTCTGCACAAATCTAGGCACCATATATAGAATCCGGTGGACAGTGGCTAACCCGCTATATAGTGCAATATAGATGGCTAGCTGTGAATATTCAGCGCTTTTCTGTCTAAGTTAAGTGGCCATATTGGATCGTGTAAACAGCAGGCCTATTTTTGGCTGCTATAAACTTAACCGGCCAGTGTGAATATTAAACTTACTAGTTAAGTTTCTAGCTGCCCCCCCCCCCCCCCCCCCCCCCCCCCACCCAGATATTCAAAGCTGGTCACCAGAAACGGACTGACATTGAATATCCAGTCTCAGCACCGACCACTGGACTTAGCTGGCCTGCCTCCCACGGGCTGAATATCGGCCCCAGTGTGATTCTAACAAACTAAAAATTCCAGGGTTAACCTCTATCTGAGGATCATGTTATGGAAGAAAGGAAACAAATATTAATTCTTACCAGACAAGATTTAGACTAATAAATCAGCCTCCAGGTTGATGGAAATTCTTATTGTGGAGTAGATATGCCAGGGACTGTAAAAACAACACCTGTGAGAAAGATGAAGATTAAGAAATAAACGACAGAGGCAAAAATGATTGGCTGAAACCAAGTTCATTTTTTAAGCAAAATAAATTGATAACATACATTAAGCACATTAAGGGCACTTTTACTAACGTTTAGCACGTTCTAGTGGGAGTTAGCATACGTTTTCTGCCACCATTCTACAAAGCCTTTTCTAAAATACTGAGGATGATTGATTCCCTCTGTCCAAATTTGCATTTCAACTTTAGTACAATAAAACATTTTACCCACAAAATACACATGTATTATACAATTTAATAATACAGTGGGGGAAATAAGTATTTGATCCCTTGCTGATTTTGTAAGTTTGCCCACTGACAAAGACATGAGCAGCCCATAATTGAAGGGTAGGTTATTGGTAACAGTGAGAGATAGCACATCACAAATTAAATCCGGAAAATCACATTGTGGAAAGTATATGAATTTATTTGCATTCTGCAGAGGGAAATAAGTATTTGATCCCCCACCAACCAGTAAGAGATCTGGCCCCTACAGACCAGGTAGATGCTCCAAATCAACTCGTTACCTGCATGACAGACAGCTGTCGGCAATGGTCACCTGTATGAAAGACACCTGTCCACAGACTCAGTGAATCAGTCAGACTCTAACCTCTACAAAATGGCCAAGAGCAAGGAGCTGTCTAAGGATGTCAGGGACAAGATCATACACCTGCACAAGGCTGGAATGGGCTACAAAACCATCAGTAAGACGCTGGGCGAGAAGGAGACAACTGTTGGTGCCATAGTAAGAAAATGGAAGAAGTACAAAATGACTGTCAATCGACAAAGATCTGGGGCTCCACGCAAAATCTCACCTCGTGGGGTATCCTTGATCATGAGGAAGGTTAGAAATCAGCCTACAACTACAAGGGGGGAACTTGTCAATGATCTCAAGGCAGCTGGGACCACTGTCACCACGAAAACCATTGGTAACACATTACGACATAACGGATTGCAATCCTGCAGTGCCCGCAAGGTCCCCCTGCTCCGGAAGGCACATGTGACGGCCCGTCTGAAGTTTGCCAGTGAACACCTGGATGATGCCGAGAGTGATTGGGAGAAGGTGCTGTGGTCAGATGAGACAAAAATTGAGCTCTTTGGCATGAACTCCTCGCCGTGTTTGGAGGAAGAGAAATGCTGCCTATGACCCAAAGAACACCGTCCCCACTGTCAAGCATGGAGGTGGAAATGTTATGTTTTGGGGGTGTTTCTCTGCTAAGGGCACAGGACTACTTCACCGCATCAATGGGAGAATGGATGGGGCCATGTACCGTACAATTCTGAGTGACAACCTCCTTCCCTCCGCCAGGGCCTTAAAAATGGGTCGTGGCTGGGTCTTCCAGCACGACAATGACCCAAAACATACAGCCAAGGCAACAAAGGAGTGGCTCAGGAAGAAGCACATTAGGGTCATGGAGTGGCCTAGCCAGTCACCAGACCTTAATCCCATTGAAAAATTATGGAGGGAGCTGAAGCTGCGAGTTGCCAAGCGACAGCCCAGAACTCTTAATGATTTAGAGATGATCTGCAAAGAGGAGTGGACCAAAATTCCTCCTGACATGTGTGCAAACCTCATCATCAACTACAGAAGACGTCTGACCGCTGTGCTTTCCAACAAGGGTTTTGCCACCAAGTATTAGGTCTTGTTTGCCAGAGGGATTAAATACTTATTTCCCTCTGCAGAATGCAAATAAATTCATATACTTTCCACAATGTGATTTTCCGGATTTAATTTGTGATGTGCTATCTCTCACTGTTACCAATAACCTACCCTTCAATTATGGGCTGCTCATGTCTTTGTCAGTGGGCAAACTTACAAAATCAGCAAGGGATCAAATACTTATTTCCCCCACTGTATATTAGTGTGGGGTTTTTTGTTTGTTTGTTTCTGCTGCAAAAATTCAACCTACTATGTACAAAGGAGTAGTGCACATGCTGTTTCAAAGCACACGGTACAGCAAAGAGAGGGTACAAAGTATAGACCAAAGTCCAAATATCAAAAGAAAGCACCAAGAGCCTTCAAAATCGGGACACAGTTCCTGTAATCACACAACTTGGAAAACAATCTTCAAAAAATAACCCGACACAGGCCGTGTTTCGGTGCACAGCGCCTGCATCAGGGGTCACAAGGGTTATAGAGTCAAAATGTACAATAGCGAGGCTTGCTCCTCTGCACGTTTGACTGACTGACTCTAACACTGAGCGGCAGTGTCTTTATCTCTATACATGTGCGAAGGAGAAAGCCTCACTACTGCACATTTTGACTCTATAACCCTTGTGACCCCTGATGCAGGCGCTCTGCACCAAAACACGGCCTGTGTCGGGTCATTTTTTGAAGATCGTTTTCCAAGTTGTGTGATTAAAGGAACTCTGTCCCGATTTTGAAGGCTCTTGGTGCTTTCTTTTCAAAGCATATGGTAACATCTGTACAGTTAAGCCACTTCAACTCCAGTCTACATGAGACACCAGTTGATCTGCTTTTCAACATGTTTACAATGAATATTCATAGATATGGATTTGCATATATTTGGGGTCATTTAATGAGATCAATCTCTCTCTCCTTCAATCTGTCAAAATTCTGTTGCACAATTTATATTCCACTATGCTCATATCAGCTCTCTCCTCAGGTCACTTCATTGGCTCCCTATCCATTTCCACATACAGTCCAAAGTCCTCTTATTGACTTACAAGATCCTCAGTATCTCTCCACTCTTATCTCGCCCTACACCCCTCCCTAGGAACTTCATTAGGTTGTACCCCTCTCCTCCACTGCCAACTCCAGAATCCATTCCTTTAATCTTGCTGCGCCGTATGCCTGGAATAGACTTTCTGAGTCAGTACATCAGCTTCGTCAAACTCTCTCTCTCTCTCTCTCTGGCCGTATTCACCTGTTTGAGGCTGCTTTTAACTCCTGTTCGCCTGTTCAGTGCCTATGATGTCTGTTTTATCATTCCTAAAATAAATAATTCCCTAATCCCTTATTTATTGTTTGCCTGTCTTGAATAGATTGTAAGCTCTGTCGAGCAGGGATTGTCTCATATGTGTATAGGGCTAGATTCTATATATAGTGCTGAAAAAAGTACTATTCTATAAGCCATGCTTAAAGTTAGTCATGGTTTATAGAATAATGCTTATGACTGGGGTGGCGCATAAATTTAGGTGCTGCCATTTGTACCAACAAAAACATGGTGCTAGTGCCTGCACCTAAATTTATGCATAGAACCCCCATATTCTATAATTACGCATGTAACTCAAAACCACACCCCTAATTTGTCGTAAAACACCCATGCCCCCCCCCCCTCATTTCCATACCCCATTTTTTGGGCCATGCGTAAAACTTAAACGTGGATCCCGTGCCTAAATGTACACGCATAAGCTCTAATTAAATCTAATGAGTGCCAATAATTGCTTGTTAAAACAACAATTATTGGCTCATTATGTAATTAAATTGCATGCACAATTTTTATACAATCTGAGGGTTAGTGTACAGTGTTGCTTAAATCTAGTAGCGCTATAGAAATGTGAAGTAGTAGTAGCAGTAAGAGGGCCCCATGTCAAAGTAACAAAGAGATGCACATTTTATCCCTATTCTATAAAGACAACATAAAGGGCCATTTTACTAAGCTGTGGTAAAAGGTGCCCTGCGCTAGCAGTGGTGGCCATTTTTGCCGCACGCCAGGGCCCCTTTTACCACAGTGGACGAAAAGGCCAAAGAATAAAATGGCTGTGTGGTAAGCTTGCACTTGCCACATGGCCATTTCAGGGGACCACTTACCACCACCCATTGAGCTGGAGGAAGAGCTCCTACACTAACCCGGCGCTGCTGCCCGATTACCGCCGGGTAACCCCCATCCCTAGTAACTTATATGTAGAAGCCCTGATATTTGAATATACATGTATATATGTATATGTATACTTACACATATAGACAGGAATTCTATAAATAGTATTCAAACATAGGCATATGTGATTGGTATTCTATGAAGGGTGCATACCTTTTTTTACAATAGCACATAGCGCCGATTCCCATGCCTAACTTCGGGTACCAAACTTATGCCTGCTGAAACCTGTTGCAAATGCTGGTGCCCAAGTTAGGCTAACTTACCCATTATTCTAGAACTATGTGTGTAACTTTTCAGAATGTCCCTGACATGCCCATGCCCCCTCCCCCCCCCTCCCCCCCCCCCCCCCCCCCCCCCCCCCCCCCCGCTGTGGCCATGCCTCCTTTGGGATACATACTGTGGGAGTTAGGTGCCCTGCCTTATAGAATAGCGTGTAGCCATATGTGCGTGTAGATTTTAATGAGTGCCAATTATCAATAATTGGTTGTTGACACCCAGTTATTGATGGTTAAAAACGTGTTAGCCAATTAATTTGCACGTGCATCTCAGCAGCGTGCCCATATTTTGGCGCCATATATAAAATCCAGGGGATAGCTTATACTTACATATTTGGCAGTGCTAGATATACATATAGTGCTGCAGAATAATCTTTTGAAATGTTTAACTTAGACATTTCCAATTATTCCCAAAACATTTTAACTGAAAATTGACCTGACAGAGTATAATTATTCAATCAAATTTGACAGTCCCAGATCAACCAATAAAATTCCTCCAACAAATTCTCTTGCTGTCTTGCACAGAGCCAACTGGTCAAGCAGAGTAGAAGAAGAGAAGATGCAAGCTTCCGTTGTTCCAACTGCTAAAATTTTGACTGGGAGGAGGGTTCATGTGGCCCACACCATCCTGACACAGCTGGTGACACCTACCGGGCAGATTCAGGTCCCCTGATTATAGGGATTCAGGACGCTTGGCACATGATTTCAGAACAAAGGCTAAAATTGCAATATCCAGACTGAAGTTAGGAAGGGGTATGAAATACAGGAAAGATCCCCAAGATAGCTGCAAACGAAGGCTCATGAAGCAGGTTGAAACTCATGGGTCAAAAAATAAAAACAAACAAAGAAGCAAAAAGAAAAACCCAAGTATAACAAGTGTATGCCCACAAAGACGTACGAGAGCAGCACACTTGTAGTCAATGTGGTGTCTCACCCTGACATCAATTTATGAAATTCATATCTGTTCATTCTGTCATGTCATCTCTCTCCCCTTGTTTGCATTTAATTTTGTCCCCTTGTCCCAGCAGCAGGGCTATAGAGTTCCTGGAAATGTTGCATTGCCAGCCTCTCTTCCTGTCTTTTGCATAATCCTATTGTCAGTGCCTATGCCTTTCTCCTGCGAAGTTCTAGAATTGCTAGATTCAGTTCACAGTGAAGAACACTGTTTGCCAATCCTGCTGTCACTCATCCTGACAGCAGATCCACACAACAGTCAAGTTTGAAAATCAACATATCAAGCTACCACAGCATGACAGCTTAATCCTCCAAACCACAAATCTGAGTCTGCTGTAGATTTGCCCCTAGGCATATTCTGTAAAGTACTCCTAAAAATTATAGAATAGGCTTAAATTTGTGCACGGTATGTAAACTAACGCCGAGTGCCTCCTCACGCGACCAAATGTAGTTGCAGCCATTTACATCATGTTTTACTTGGTGTAAATCTCGACGCCTAAATTAGGTGCAGACCCCCAAATTCTGTATATGGCACCTTAATTTCTGCGCAAAAATGTAAGCGTATTCTATAACAATGCACATAACTTAATTGGTTAACTAGCTAATCAGCACTGTCAATTGGATGTTAACAAGCAATTAGCAGCACTAATTGACATCAATTACAAATCTTATGCACAACTCGCTAAATATATTCTGTAACATGGTGTGCGTAAATTCAAAGTCGCAGAGTTGAAAATGGGATGTGCTTATGGGCGTGGAATGGGTGTTTCTAAAATCAGTGCACATTATTATAGAATACACGTGCTCTGGGCCAGGTTATACCAGTCAATGCAGATCCTCAGCACTAACCTATTGTATTTAAGTGGATAGCTGTATGTTCTCTTGGGCTTATGCAGCTGGCCTGATGATTGTCGCTGGTGTCTGGGTCTTACCACGTCCACATACTGAGACATGACAAGACCCGGACAACTTCAATAATCATGGATACCTGTAGTTGCACAACTAACTGTTCAGATCTAGCCAGTCAAACATTTTCTGGGTTGAATAAGAAAAACATTCACATATTTTTTGAGTGATCTTATTGAACACTAATTTTGAACATTTTAGGAAATGATAACTGCCATTGGGGCCGATATTCAGATGTGGGAGTTAGCTCGGCCAACTCCCATGGTTGGCAGTAAAGCTGGATATTCAATGCCAGGTCATTTCCAGTGACTGGAATTGAATATGACCATGGCCAGAAGGATGCTAGGCTGCATAGAAAGGGGCGTAACCAGCAGAAGAAAGGAGGTGTTGATACCCCTCTACAAGTCATTGGTGAGGCCCCACTTGGAATATTGTGTTCAGTTTTGGAGGCTGTATCTTGCTAAAGATGTAAAAAGACTGGAAGCGGTGCAAAGAAAAGCTACAAAAATGGTATGGGATTTGCGTTGCAAACCATACGAGGAGAGACTTGCTGACCTGACCTTGTATACCTTGGAGGAAAGGAGAAACAGGGGTGACATGATACAGACGTTCAAATATTTGAAAGGTATTAATCCGCAAACGAACCTTTTTTGGAGACGGGAAGGCAGTACAACTAGAGGACATGAATTAAGGTTGAAGGGGGGCAGACTCAGGACTAATGTCAGGAAGTATTTTTTCCAAGGAGAGGGTGGTGGATATGTGGAATGCCCTCCCGTGGGAGGTGGTGGAGATGAAAACGGTAATGGTATTCAAACATGCATGGGATAAACACAAAGGAATCCTGTTTAGAAGGAATGTTTCAGCAGAATCTTAGCAGAGATTAGTGGTAACACTGTTAATTGGGAAACAAAACGGGAACTGGGCAGACTTCTACGGTCTATGCCCTGATCGTGACTGAATAGGTAGGGATGGGCCAGAGTGTAAATTTTAAGGGGCTTCGATGTTAGCTTCAGAACTTAGCACAAGAACAATGCTGGGCAGACTTCTACGGTCTGTGCCCTGAGAAAGGCAAGGGCAAATCAGCCTCGGGTATACATGTAAAGTATCTTGTTGGGCAGACTGGATGGACCGTATAGGTCTTTATCTGTCGTCATTTACTACGTTAATACCAGTTTATCTTTGGCCAGTTTGAACTTAACCGGTGAAGTCGATATTTTGCACTAGCCAATGAAGTTCAAACTGGCCAAAGATATACTAGATATACATATGGTCAAAGATGGCCACCAAAACCCATGCTAAAAATCAGTGGCTAGCCGGTTATATTGTGCAATATAACTGGCTATCTGCTAGCCGCTAACCAGCGATATTCAGCAGGAGATAGCTGAATATCAGCGGATAGCTGACTTGAGGGCATGGTTAATGCTTTTGAATATTGTCTGGATAAAATTTAATGTTTGGCTTTGCAGGAATAATTCTTGCAGGATAGTTATTCAACAATAACATTTTGGGTTAAATATATTTGTCTAGGACAAGTGTGATTTTTTGGAGGGGGTTTGAATTAGACAAGTGGTTAGTACATTGTATGAAATGTTTGAAAAGCTGTGTTTGGGAAACAAATTTAAAATCATGTGTTTTCCATTTCAAGCACATGCCCATGTGACAGCACAAAAGAGTAGACAAATTGTCACATAGGATTAAGAATTCTTTGTCTGTATGTGGTCTGTGATGCATTCATGCGTTAATCAGTTTCAGTCATATAGGGCCTGACTTTATACCAGGATGCCTATGTGCAAAGTCTAAAAAGAGATCATTATTTTTTTAAATGTATACTATTTCAAGAACAAATAACAAGATAAACTTGTATCAGGAAATACTGGCTGAGAAGACATTAATAATTCACATAAAGCAGACGAAATATAGGTGCCCTTTGACTTTGCGGCGGTATGCACAATCTTGCATTTGTGTATACTTTTACACATGGAGTAATTTTATAACAATCATTAAACACATGCATAGTGGCGTGCATGCAAAAAATTACTTTATAAAATTACCTCCGTAGCAATTTAACCTCCAAGCAGATGTAAATTTGGGTGAGGATATTTATGTGCTCTTGATAACAGTTCTAAGATCCCATTTTATAAAGGCACATGGGTGCATATGTTGACCCCTTAGAAGAAAGGTTCTTTTGGAATTTGTGAAAGGTTGTTGTTTTGTTTTGAAATGAAGACATAAAGTGAGAATAATTTGCATTTTAATCATTATATGGAGTTATAAGATTATATAGTAGAGTATTTCACATATAATAACATCATTTTCACCTGTCTGTGGCTACTGTATAAATGGCCTCTTATAAAATATTGATTGGTGTAAAAGTGTATGCTTTTGACATGATGGTGCATAGTTTGTCCATAGGCACGTAGAGGTTACAGAGTTTGGGTGGGGCTGAGCAAAGCACACATTTATACTCATAGATTATAAAATATGTCAGTCTATTTGTATACTTAGGGATCACTATTTAGCTGTCGGATGGTGAGTGTTTTACTCACCACCAATGGTGTTATTCCCAGATATTCAAAGCTGGGACCTGTGCGAGCTTCAGCTTTGAATATCCAGTTATTTTTAAGCCGGTTAAATAAATATCCATCACTTAAGCAGCCATGGGTTACCACATAAAAAAAACGGACAGACGTTTATGTGGTCCCATTTATGGGGTCAATCTGGCCAGTTAAGGACTGAATATCAACCCTTAAGTGGCCAAATACTGACTTTGTCCCTGAAATGCCTGAAACAGCTGGCTTTGAGTTTGGCGCTAACCGTGATATTCTGCAACATGTAGCTGGTTAAGTGGCACTGAATATTAGCAGCTAGTCCCAACCAAGCAATTTAACTGGCTAAATTGCTTTGAGTATCAGGGTCTTTATTTGTCTTCATGAAATTTAAATATGTGCTTGAAAACAGACTTACATTGGGTGCCCTCTTATAAAATTGCACTCATTGTAGTCAAAGTCCCTTGGGATTTCACTTACAGGTTTAAATAGGAATCTTCTCCATATATATATATATATATATGTGTGTGTGTGTGTATATATATATATATATATATATATATATAATTTACACTTTCATAGTTAACACATAGGAGGAGATTTTATATATAGCGCCTAAAAAATCAGCGCTGAAATCAGTTCCGAATGAGTGTATTCTATAATCAGCGCCTAATTATAGAATACACTTAGTTGATATCTCAGCGCCTAAATCTACGTGCATCCATTTACACCAATGAAAATATGGCATAAACAACAGGGGTGGAGGTGGAGAGAAAAATTCCAAATGACCAACGTAAAGAAGGAGTAAGAGCGTCCAAAAAGTTTATTTGCCAAACTAAACTGACCCTCTTGCAGAGGAGACTTTTGTATGGTCTTTTGGGTCAGTTTAGTTTGGCAAATAAACTTTTTGGACGCTCTTACTCCTTCTTTACGTTGGTCATTTGGAATTTTTCTTTCCACCTCCACTCCTGTTGTTTTGTGCTTGCTTCTTGTGGAAGTTGTGGACCCTCACTCCTTTTTGCGCCATATTTTATAACTACACATGTAAACTTTGGAATGCCCAGAAAATGCCCATTTCCCTGCCCATAACCATGCCCCTTTTTGCTTGTGTGCATTAGAAGTTATTAGCATATTGTTTAAGTTGCGTACCGATTTCAGGATGGATCTGTGGGCACGATATATAGAATCCAGGGGAAAGCCACTTTGTACATCCAATTGCACACATTAATTCAAAGTGCTTTCCTCAAGCTTTAGTTGGCAGCTTGATTGTGAGGAGACTTTGGCCACCATTTTGAACCTGGATACCTCTGGGGCAGACACTACCAGAGATCTTTCTCCCCCCCCCCCCCCCCTCCACTGCTAAGGAGCTCTCAAGTAGGATTGTAGGGTGGAGGGGTAGAAGAGTTTGATATATTTTGGGTGTTTAGGGGGTGGTTGTTGGATCTTACACTGGGTACTTTAAAGTTGCTCCTGGGAGCATCAGGATCACAGTTAGTAGCCTACAGAGGAAAGACAATACCACCTTAAAAGTGTCCTTATTTTCCCATGAATACTGCAGCTTGTGAAAGCAAACTCAAGCTGTGTTATTCACTTTATATAATAATGAGCTGTTTTACATGCATTTGCATGCTTTGCATCTCATTATTAATTAAATTCTTTCCACTAAAAGTTCTTCCTCTCTCCTAACTAGCTCTTGTTTTCTTTTTTTTAAATATAAAACCTCTGTGCTAGAAAGGGAATGGAACTTGATATATTGCCTTGCTATGGTTTTTGCAACTACATCCAAAGCAGTTTATATAGTATATACAGGTAAAACTTATTTGTACCTGGGGCAATGGAGGATTAAATGACTTGCCCAGAGTCACAAGGAGCTGCAGGGGGAATTTCCCAAGATCAAAGCCTGCTGCACTAACCACTGGGCTATTTCTCCACCTTCACCAATGGTAGTATATCAAGCAATGATAATAAGAATAACAATAACAGTGAATTTAGAGCAAAAAATGCATAGTTTTACCATTTAACTTATGTTATTTGGTAAAAAAAAAAAAAAAGTGTGTTATTCCCTTAATGCATATTAGTAACTTCCTCTGCTTGAAGTACCTCTCTTAGTTGCATTTTCTCCAAGCTGAAGAATTCTAAATTGTTTAGCTTTTCTTCCCAAGGAAGCCATTCCATCCTCTTTAGTATTCTCTGAAAGTGGTATCCAAAGTTAGGTCAAAAGATAGGGCAATTACTAAAAAAAGGTATTATTTTATGGAAATTAGTTTACAAACAAACAGTTTATTTAAAGTTCTAGAAGGGAACTAAAGCTGTATTATTTGCAGATTCTTGTAACTAGTTGTTTAATGATTGTATGTGTAAGTTTGTTTTATAATTTTTTATTGTAATTTTGTATTATATATGTGCCTGGTAATTTTTAAGGAGGCACCTAGTCTTAGAGGACAAGTAGAAGCACACCTAGGGATCAATGTATCTTTATTACATATTAGCATAAGTGGCAGAAGCGTGCAAGTAGATTATTCACTTGTAATGCACTTTATAATCTACATGCATACTTGCAAAGTCTACCCATGCTCTACCCAAACTCCTTTTCACTTCCAGCCTCTGACAGCTTTGCCTATTGCCAACTGCATCATTATGTACATAGCTTGCCTTAGAAGCATTTATCTAAAGATGTGCAGGGGACTTTGAGTGAGGCATTAATGCTGGGCTAACAAAACAAAGTTCCCTTGGCTTATCATCATAAGTATCTTCAGTACTCCCCTGTGGACATTGATTATGTAACATAGGCCTGACAAAGGACAGCAGATCTTTCAGAGGAGATTTGGGGCACTCAACTCAAGGACTGTTTTCAGAGCATCCAACATCAACTGTGCAATATGTTATTATGGGAGATGCAGTTTAAATTTGCCTTGTGCTTATATCTCCCTCTGGCTCGAGCACACAGAGCACTATTGCTACAACAGGAGCCTACCCTAAATGCCATTATACTCCAGTGATTTGGGGACATATGTTCTGGGCCTGTCTCCTTTGGGGACAGGTGCTGCAATGTGCTTCTACACAGTGGGTGAGAACTCTTTTGTTGGACCTTTATGTACTGTTGGATGCCCAGCATTTATCTAAACCTCTTCCACTGGGTTGGGGGGGGGGGGGGGGTCTACCTGAATAGATTGGAGTTGATGGCTAAGAAAACAATTTTACTGTTTTGGCGAGAACCCATAGCACCTACTTTGGCAACATAGTGGATTCATATGGTGGTTTTGCTCTTCATGGAGCCCCAGGGGATTGTAGACATTTCCTTGGCGAAAGGCAGGAGCTTTTGAAGGATATGGGGGTGCTTTTGAGCAACTCTACAACCAGCAGCCCATTGTTGACTTCATAATTAAGTTCTTCCACAGTCAATGGTTAGTTGGGGGAGGGGGTTTTGGTGGTTAATGGAAAATATTATGGTCTATTCTAATTGTACTGGTTTGGCTTGTGGAAGTTTCTTGACAACATGGAATGAGAGTATCATTTGCTGTTGGCACTGAATTTGTTCTAATAAAAATGGTTTAAACATAAAAACAAAGACTTACAGAGGTAGGATGCCAGGAACATTAACTGATCTATGGACAATGTCCTGAGGGGTACCTCAGGTTTCCTGCTTTCCCCTATCTTGTTTAACATCATGATGAGTTCATTAGGAAGGAGGAAACGTGAGTGGAAGTATACATTTATGCCAGTGATATTATACTACTGGTTCCACTTCTGAAATTAATGTCTGACATTGAAGAAAAACTAGGTCATATTTTCAACAAATCTGAAAATCATATACACATATCTTTTGAAATTAAATAAGAAAAAAACCCACAGATAAATAATGTAGTAAAGAAATCATTCTGATACTGAGGACATTCAGAAGGATTAAATATCTGCTTTTTTTTAATATTTAGGATATGAGTTCAAGCACTATTGATGACACAACTGGACTATAGTAATATTATTTATAATGGATGTTTGGATCATTGATTACGAAATTGCAGATAGTACAAAATACCGCAACATGATTACTTTATTCTGTAACAAGATATGAGTTACTCCATTATTGTACAAACTGCATTGGCTCCCAATCAGGGAACAAATAGAGTTAAATTGTATACGATGATTTTTAACTCATTGTGTAGACAGGCACCATTCTATATGATCTCTTTATTACCACCATCATTAGACCAGAATAAGATAGCTTTGTGCACCTCTTCAAAATTTTATTCTCCAAATCCAAAAGGAATAAAATATGAAAAAAATGTTTAAACAATCTGGGGTTAGCTTCCATGTTATATACATTCCATGATGGATTATATCTGGGGAAGTCTATAAATGTCACCTAAAGTTAGGTGCTAATTCTGCACCCAAATTTCGGTGCAGAAATGTGCTCCAATGGATTTAAAGCAGCAAAACAAGGCTGAAACAGCAGATCAGTGCGGAAATACACTTTCAAGCCCCATTGTAAGATAGCGCCTATGTGTATCTGCATGCAACAACAAATGGAGTATTCCCTTGGGAAGGACTTGAGTGGGTCAGGGATGTTCTGGGAAATTGCATGTAATATTACAGAATACTGTGGATGCATACCCAACTTAATTTCAGTTGCTGTAAGTCCTCATGCCCAAAGTTGGGTGTGGAATTTGGTCACCAACGGTATTCTATAAAGAGCGCTCATCCTAGGGCGCCCTTTACAGAATAGCACTGGGTGCCAATTCTTTTCAGCGCTCATTTATGGGCACCATTAAATGAATTCAGCACTATCCAGCTTATTTTCAAAAGAGATTGCCGGCCACCTTCCGACACAAATCGGGAGATGGCCGGCGATCTCCTGAACCTGGCCAAATCGGTATAATCGAAAGCCGATTCTGGCCGGCGCCAACTGCTTTCCGTCGCGGAGCCGGCCAATCTTCAAGGCAGGGTATAGAAGGCGGGACGGGGTGGGGGCGAGGCAGGGGCGTGGTTACGAGATGGCCGGCTTTGCCCGATAATGGAAAAAAGATGGCCGGCTCTGATGAGCATTTCCCTGGCTGCACTTGGTTCATTTATTTTTAGGACCAAGTCTCAAAAAAGTGCCCCACTTGACCAGATGACCACCGGAGGGAATCGGGGATCACCTCCCCTTACTCCCCCAGTGGTCACCAGCCCCCTCCCAACCTAAAAAAATATATAAACATTTTTTTGCCAGCGTCTATGCCAGCCTCAAATGTCATACCCAGCTCCATGACAGTAGTATGCAGGTCCATGGAGCACTTTTAGTGGGTGCAGTGCACTTCAGGCAGGTGGACCCAGGCCCATCCCCCCCTACCTGTTACACTTGTGATGGTATATGTTGAGCCCTCCAAAAAACCCCAAAACCCACTGTACCCATATGTAGGTGCCCCCCTTCACCCCTTAGGGCTATGGTAGTGGTGTAGAGTTGTGGGGAGTGGGTTTTCAGGGGGGGGGGATTTGGGGCGCTAAGCACACGAGAAAAAGGAGGTATGCACCTGGGATCAATTTTTGAAGTCTACTGCAGTGCCCCTTAGGGTGCCCGGTTGGTGTCCTGGCATGTCAGGGGGGGCCAGTGCACTACAAATGCTGGCTCCTCCCACGACCACAAGGCTTGCATTTCACCAGGTTTGAGATGGCCGGGCCCAGTTTTCATTATGGCCAAAAACCGAAGCCGGCCATCTCTAAACCCGGCGATCTCAACATTTGACCTAAATGTTGAGATTTAGCTGGCGTCAACTGTATTATCGAAGGAAAAAATGGCTGGCCATCTTTTTCGATAATACGGTTGGCTCTGCCCCTTTACGGCTCCGGCCACATAGTTGGCCGACCATCTATTTGGCCGGCGCCATTCGATTATGTGCCTCCACATGTTTTCAGCAAAATTGAAAACCTTTTTGCAAACATTTATTAGCACTAAAAAATTTGAAATAATTTTTTATTTAATTATTGTTAGCAATTAGTAGGGAATTTTATGTATTGTTGTTCCTAGTATTTGACTAGATTCTTATAATTGTTTCCTGCAATGAACGTCTGGTATCTGGCAGAATATAAATGGATAGATTGTATTGTTCTGTGGGCAGAGAATGTGTCTTACAGTTAGTGCGTCGGTAGTTACCACAGATGAACTGTTAGCAAAGCAGATCATGAAGAGCAGTTAATGCCACTGCAAAAGGTATAGCTAAGAGCAGTATATTCTCTGCCATGCACTTAATGCATGGTAAAAACAAAATAAATAAATAAAAAAACAACACTTTGTTAAATAAACAGGAACATGCTGGAAACATCCCAACAGTTAACACCAAGGCTTTGCAGGTACTGTACATTAATTTTTGCACAGTAACTTACTACAATGTAGTAAATAGGCCATTTTGTATCCTTTCAAAGGAACACTCAGAACGGAATTCAGAATTGTTTCACTGATTACATTCATATGTTTATTATTGGCTATATTTGTTTTACCCACAGCTAATAGAATTAGCTTCCTTCTTATACTTCCAACTCAAGGACAATAAGATGCTGTAACAAAATTAATAAAGTTATTAAACGGTCTGCCCACAGCCTATTTGCTTGTACAATTGTTTAAAAGTTTAGCCTGAAAAGCCATTCAATATTAAAATCTCATTTTGGGGAACAAACCAAGCAAAGAGAAGTTTTGTATAATGTCATACTATGACACCAAAATGTGAAAACTACATCTCTATCCAGAGCCTCTAGTTACACATTTCATAGACCTAACTAGATCTGCTTCCAACCATCTGAAGACTGGGTGGGAGATTAACAGGCTTAGGCCATCATTTACACTTCTGTGCTAAGTTAGCTTTAACCTTTCCCAATCTGTTTACAAATGTGAGACACAGGCCCACAAAAAAAAAAAAACCCTTCCTCATTACAGCAGGAGAACTAAAGATCACCAAAGAAGCCAATCATAAATACATCATGTCATTCCAACAAAAAGGTATCACCTACAACTTGTTTGTCGATCCTGCTGACAGGGCAAACCAAATCTTTTATTCCTTAAAGCCTGAAATCAAGCAGGCTCCTGTATGAGCTCTCGAATCAATCAACAAAGAGCTGGTATCACTAGACAATGACATCTGCTTCCTACCCCTCCAGGGAGTGTAAGCATTGTGTCTGTTGCACCTCCAGGTCAAGCTGAACCAAACTGCATGAGTAGGCTCAGGTGCTAAACTGGGTCTTAGGTTTGGTAGTACACAATCCTGCTAGGGTCTCATCAGGACAGCCCAGGCTGATTTTTGACACATGAACACTCATAGCTTAACAAATATATTTGTATATATTATGCCATGCCAAAGTTTCGGTGCACGTGACCCATCAAATTTTGTTACTGTCTCTTTAATGAAGAAATCCATGTGCATATCAGCAGTGTTGAAAATTCAATTTAAACTCTTTGTCTGTTGCTGCTTACTCTAAAGATGGTCTTTCTTAAACAAGAGAGCACCAAGGAGTCGTTAGGGCTCTCTCTTCATTACTTCAAAAAACCAATCATTAGACACCAGAGTATATACGTAATTAGAAAATCACTTCCTTTGCAATCCAAGCTAAGTAGTTTACATACTGTAATTACAGGGACAAAATCAATTTTTAATCATTTCACTGATTGGGCTCATCAGCACTGTGGGAACATTGTAACCTGCTTGTTGTGCAAAAGCAACATCTGGGCTAAAACAATTACCCTTTGTTTGCTACAATATTCCTTAAATCTTTTTTCTACCATTAAAAAAAAAATGAAAACATGAAGAAAGATATCTGGATGTCTTTTTGTCCTTGATCAACACAGATCCCAAAGTACTCCAGGCGATGAGAATTTACAGTTTAACAGTATACTTCCAAGGAATGTGTTTTTTTTCCCCCTTTCTGTAAGATAAAAGTATCTGATTGTTTTAAAGATGCATTCAGCTGGCTAATTGTTCCATAGCTAACACATGGTATTCAAAGAACCCACACATTACAAAAGCTCATCTGGAAAATAATGGGCAACCATTATTGCAGTGGTTTACACTTTTCTAATATAAATGAATGGATTTTATCAAAATTAAAAAGAAAATCTAAGAGGCTGCATATGTGTGAAAAATAGATGATATGTATTGGCAAGGCAAAGCTAAGCATTTTGTTCTCTTAATAGGAAATGACCTCATTTACACGGGAGTAATAATTAGTACTGCTTCACTGACAGTTAAGGAAAAAAAAAGTTTCACAGTATAATAAGGCAGCATCTCCTTTGTTAAGAGATCTGCATTGATTATTAACCCTTGCCAAGAAAGTCCTAGTTTAAATCTTCCTTCTTCTGATACTATGCTTAGGCAGATTGCTCTACTCAGAGTCTGGCTCCCCAGAATCCAAAATAAATGATTGGAGTCTCAGATAACAAAGGGGTTTTGCACAGGAGAATTAGAACACATCAGGGAGGCGAAAAAGTAAGTTCAGGGACCAACTAGACTAATGTCTACTTTTCCAGCTGTGAATTTTTATGATTTTCACTGCCCTTGGGGCCCTTTTACTAAGCCCCGTAAGCGTCTACGCGTGCCCAACACGCACCAAAATGGAGTTACCGTCCGGCTACTGCGTGGTTCTTGCGGTAATTTCATTTTTGGCGCCCATCCAATACACGTGTCTGAAAAATATTTTTTTATTTTCGGATGTACTTGTTGGGCACACGCCAAGTGGCATTTGATGCGCGTAGGTCATTAGCGCCCAGTTACTGCATGAGTCTTTACCGCTAGGTCAATGGCTGGCGGTAAGGACTCAGACCCCAAATGGACAAGTGGCAATTTTCATTTTGCCGCATGTCCATTTTCGACAAAAATTTTTTAAAGGTATTTTTTACAGGTGCGCTGAAAAATGATTCTGCGCATGCCCAAAATATACGTCCACACTACCGCATGCCATTTTTCAGCGTGCCTTTGTAAAAGGGCCACTTTAACTGGAAAAAGTGCTATCACCATACCACCCCACCCTGTCAAACTGATATGGGAATTTCAACCTAATCCTGATCTTCTCATGCATCTTCATTGTGGATATACTGAAAACCTAACTGGCTAGGTGTGTCCTGAGGACTAAGTTGAGGACCACTGCTATGGACCCAAGACTTCTCTTCCCCAGACAGACATTTAAAGGCACCAGGCTTGCAAACCCCCAATAAAAAAATCAGATCTTTGATGTTTCAGAAATCATCCATTCCATCTTCCCAGATCCTCTTTCACAGAAGCCCCATCCTTGCCAACAGGAAGATGCTGCTGTCTTCCCGGATCATTTTTCACAGAAGCCCCCTCCTAGTCAGCAGGAAGATGCTGGTTTGAGTGGTTTCCACTTGCATGGCAGTAACTCCATAATGGTGCTTCCACAAGTGCTTGGGTATTTTGGATTTGGTGTGGGAAGTGGAAACTGTTTTCTTAATGCTAGCAAAGAATTAGGAAGGGTCAATGTTCCCTCATAACTGTGTGGGAGTCCTCCACCTATAGTCCTGCCAATGGTGGTGCTGTTTCAATAGTACATTTTCAATAGTGAGGGACAGACACATGCAGCAGGACTCCAGAGGACCTGCTTGTCTCTTGTGATTGAAAACACAATATTAAAGCACCAGCCCCCACTGGCAGTTGGAAGACTCTCTTACAGCTTAGAAAAAACATTACTAAGGGTCTGAGAATACAAGGGGTTTTCATAGACCCAGAAGCCTAATTGTTGCATTGGGGAAGGAGGCAATATGATTTTAGGCCTTGAGGCCCATTATTGTTTTGACAAAGAAGCCTGCAGAGGACCCAAATACCTGTCAGTCTGGGGGCTGCAGATTCTTAATTTGGGGCACTTAAGCGTCAATTTATTAAGCTGTGTTTGGTGTTTAACACAACTTAGTAAATATAGGGTAACTCTATCACTGGACACCTATATTTCAGTACCTTGAGGGCCCCTGATAGGAGCCTATTTTATACAGGAATACAGGAAACTAACTTTCCTTTAGAATATTAGCTTTTATAACTTAGATGCAATCACTTGCACAAGCCATAGGGCTGGTGTAAGTATGTACACCTCTGTTTCAGACATACACACAAAGGACGGAATTCAATAAACGGTGCTGAAACAGGCACTGAAAAGATTTAGCACTAAGCATTATTCTGTAAAGCGTGGATCTCACATCTAACTTTTGGGTGTGGATTTGCACCTGCTGAATCTGCTGTAAATACTGGCACCCAAGTTAGACATAGTTAGGCAGTATTCTGTAATTCCACATGCAACCTTTTAGAACACCCTGACACACCCATGGTCATGCCCCTTTTTGAGATATGCGCCATGGGATTTAGGTGCCGTGACTTAGAGAATAGCACGTAACCAGATGGGCACGCAAATTTTAATGAGTGCCAATTAACATCAATAATTGGTTATTAGCACCTAATTATTGATGGTTCACAACTCATTAACCAATTTATTTGCTCACGTATCTAAGAAAACTGTGCACATGACTTTGGGCACCATATATAGAACCCTGGGGTTAACTTATAGAACTTTGTTTCATGCCTGTGCACCTTGATCATGTCCTGCCCAAACTCCATCTATGTGCATGCCCACCTTCAAACTATGCACTGTCAATGATACAATCATATTTATAGAATAGCTCGTAGGCTCATGTTTGGAATATCCACACATTTGTGCACTCATACACGTATATTCCAGTATTCTAATAGTTTATGTGCATATCTGCTCCTAAATGTAGACACTTTCTTTCTAGGTTTACTTTGCTGTGGCAACACCAAAGGCGGTATAGTAAGTCCTCAATATGCCAATAAACCATAACCTCCTCCCACCCAATATGAAATAAGGTGGTAAAGAGGAGGAGAAGGATCCCTATACTAATGTCCTAATAAAAATCTCTTAAAAGCCAACCACTGCCCTTACAATTAAAATCAGATGTTTTGCACTTAGAGGCCATTTTATTAAAGTGCACTAAACACTTACCCCCGGATTCTATATAATGCGGTTTAAGTTGCACATGCAATTCCAGGCATATTCTGGATTTGTGCTCACAAATGAATTAGCTAACAAGCCGATCAGCACTGATAATTGCCAATTAACAACCAATTATTGACACTAATTAGCATTAATTAGAATTTACACGCACAACGTATTCTGTAAAGTAATGCACGTAAATTCAATTCTAGTTGAAATATGGGTGTGGCTAAGGGGGGTAGAATGGGTGAGTCATGGGCATTCCTAAAACTATACGCGTTGTTATAGCATACACCTGGTCCATGCCTAATTTAGTCGTCGGCATTAATACCAAGTTTTACTTGGCGTAACTGCCTGTGACTAAATTTAGTCAAGTGGACGGATGCTGGGCGTATTCTATAAACTGTGCCTAAATTTAGAATATGCCTAGGTGTATTTTTTTCAGTGCCGATTTTTTAGGCATGATGTATAGAATCTAGTCCCTAACGTGTGTAACTCATATATAAATTAGGTTTGACAGAGTGTAGTTAGTTTGTGTGTTGGTGAAGCTGGCATTTTGATCGGTGTGATTTTCCTGTCAGTATTTGATGTTGTCATGTTTGTGAGACACAGAAGGCTGACAGTAAATGTATTGATTTGTTTTCTTCATGGCAACTAAGGCTGTGAAGAAGCGGGAGGAATTCTCTGAGGAGGGAAATAACAGTAGGTGTTTCCTTGGCT
Organism: Microcaecilia unicolor; assembly: GCF_901765095.1. NCBI lineage: Eukaryota > Metazoa > Chordata > Amphibia > Gymnophiona > Siphonopidae > Microcaecilia > Microcaecilia unicolor. Next base: position 316,490,495 of record NC_044035.1, on the reverse strand, counting down.
CAGTGAGGGAGTTGTGTGATGTATGTCACAATGAGCAGATCACAGATGACAGAGGGGGTGAAGGATTTTGAGTGCTAGTTCTGTGATCTCTGGCAGTGTGAAGAGGTCACAGGTGACAGAGGTGTGAGAGGTTTTGTGGGAGCTGTGAGAGGTTATCAGAGTCAGAGTGGACAGAGCTTAGTGCTGAGGGAGAGTGTGAGAAATTTAAGAAAGTTTAATTCACTGAGGTTTTTAGTAGTTCCTGAGGGAAATGAAGAGGAATCTACCCTTTAATACTCTTTTTCTTTGTTGGAGGCATCAGGGTGCCATAGATATATAAGGGGGAGGGGGGAACAATAGCATCTGTTAAGTGACACCCCCTTCCCATGAATCCAGGGAACACTCCAGAGGGGGTGTTACATATGCAATTAGCATATGGGAACAGGCTCCCACCCAAACATGTTAAGGCATTTTGGAGTAGTTTCCCTGTTTCCATATGTGTCCAGCATTTCCAGCATTGGGGAAACCAAGGCCAATGCCAGACAGACTTCTACAGTCTGTGTCCCGCAAATGGCAAAAGACAGGTGAAGCTTCAGCAACTCCAGTGTTATAGATCACTATATTGTTACAACTGCCAGACCCTCGACCATTCTTCTAACTCTTGGAGATCCCTTCTCATCATTTCTACTCCCTCCAGGGTATCCACTCTATTGGCTATCTTCGTGTCATCCGCAAAAAGGCAAACCTTTCCTTCAGCAATATCTCTTACAAATATATTAAACAGAATAGGCCCCAGCACCAACCCCTGTGGAACTCCGCTGCTCATCTTCCTTTCCTCTCGTGGTAAATGGAAACTTTAAGGTAGGCATGTTGTAGGTGCTGGTATGTGGGTATAGTTGCACTTTACAATGCACACTGGTGTACACTAATGGAAAATTACGGGAAATGTTGAATACACTTATTATCCTTGTGTTTATCTGTCTCATATCATTGCTCTCAAAAAACAGGAGGAAAGGGCCTCATAAATGACAGTTATGAATGATGTTAAGGCTCAAATTTGGATGTAGCCATATACATTACATACGGTCTAACTACAATCATAGGTCAAAAACCTCCAAAAATGTTCAATAGTTATAAAAACATCAAACGTTAATATTCCTACAAATAAACTACCAAACATATACCAAAAATCATAAAAATGAAAAAAGTATACTTAGCTTAAGACGCTGAATTGTGCTTTTCGGATGCTGATTTTTTTTTTTTAATGGGTGGCACTTGCTCATATTCAAAAGATAATGTTTCCTGTATCTTTCTCGCCAATATACAGCATTATAAGTTTTTCTCTCTAAAGTAGGCTGAGGTCCCGACGGGGACCCGTTTCACAGACGGCTTCTTCTGGAGACCTCGCCACAGAAAGATGGACTTTTGCTGTCCTCTAATTTAGCTCGTATAGTTGCGATTTACACATGCATTTTATAAAATACAATCATATGTGTACTTTTCAAGCTAGCATTTATGCCTGCTTCTGAGTAGATGTAATCATTCCCGGTTCCAGTCTATCTGATATTCCTACTGGACTTGTGCAAGTATTTTATAAGGACACATAGCTAAAAATGTGCGCCTTCATGGCCCTCACACATAGGCAGCTTTATATAAAATTACTATCCACATGATGTGCCTCAGGTTAAATTCTCCCATCCCGTATTGCCTAAGCAAATGCTTGAAGCACACAGAACTTATCTTGAAATCAACAGACTGACCCCGCACCTTGCAGCTTCTAAGACTGTACACATAGCACAGATGGCAGAAGTGTAACCATCAGGGTTAAGTCAAGATTTACAGCTAATAGAGAGAAAAACAAAAACTGTCCCCAAATGCTGAAGAAATCTAAGCCTTGTTTATCTAACAATCTGTGGAAAACTGCATTTGAAAGACCCTATTCAAAAAATGTAAAAATTAGGCCTACTAGCAGCACACATTGCTCTATGAAACATGGTAGACTGTTGCCTTTCCAAATGAAACATCAGTATGCATAATCAATTTCTTTTGCCCACAGAAGGAGCGATCACATTACATAAAGTAGCATTAGCCAATGTTGGCAGCATTCCCACAGTAGCAACAATATGGTAGAACAAAAGAGAGCTTACATATCAAGAATCTAACATCTGTCCCTGATGCATACCACTCCCCTCCTCCACCTTCCCTTGAGCACCCTCAGTGCCCTGCACACTGATCCACACACTCTCCACAATTCACCCAAGTGAGGATGGATAGAGTATGTACATGTGAAGAGAAAGAGAAACAGAACTGAAAAAAATATAACTACAGAAAGTCTGTCTGTGTATCTACAGTATATATCCATATATAGTCAATTTTCAACAGAAGTATGCTGTTGGCTTCCATATATGGTGCACAAAGTTGAGTGTGCAAATTTTGGTACACGCTCAATATGCGTGCACAATTTAATTGAGTAATAAAGCAATTAGAACTGATAATAATTATTGGGGCTAATTGGCAAAAGAATTTCCGTGTACATCTTCCTTGGCGCTATTCTGTAAAGATGCACACGGAGGCATGGTAATGGTTGGAGCGTGGGCGGGTCATGGGTGTTCCAAGAATTTGTGCTCAGTATTACAGAATGCGGCAGATCTACACCTAATTTAGGTGTGGAGATTTATACCAGGTTTCAGTTGGTGTAAATCCTCATGCCTAAAAGTTAGACGTGGATCCCGGCACTAGGCACGATTCTATAAATGGCCCAACTCAGCGCTTAGGGCCAGCTTCTATATACTGTATGGTGCCTAAAAAATCCATGCAGTAAACATTTCTGCCTAAGCCTATTCTATAAGCAGTGCCTAGATTTAAGCTCGATATGAAGATTACACTTAGTTGATATTGTAGCGCTTAAAACTACGTGTGTCCATTTACACCAACAAAAATGTGCTCTCAATCCCCGCACTGTGCCATATTCTATAACAACATGCTTAAATTTTGGAATTCTCACGAAACACCCATTCCCCGCCCTTAACCATGCCCATTTTTGACTGTGCATGTTAGAAGTTAGGCGCACTACATTATAGAGTACGCCTAGCGAGTTGTATGCATAAATTCTAATTATTGCCAATTAGTGCTCTTTATTGCTTAAGTGCTGTTAAAAATGCTGATTAGCTTGTTAAGCCAATTAAGTTACACGTATAGTTATAGAATATGCCTGGATTTCCACGTGGAACTCTAGGCATGCTATACAGAATCCAGCAGTTAGTGTTCATTGCCATGTATAGAATTTAGTCCCATATGTTTACTGGGAGCTGGTAAAATGTACATGTGTAACTTCCCTAGCCATGGAAATTTCAAATGCTATTTGGATAGTTTCAGGCCAAAAATATCTCTAGATGGCATGAAACTATCAACGCAGTGAAGGAGTAGAGGCAAGGCACATCAAGAGTGGGGACCAAATGTTATCTGTACAATAGCGATATTCATCCACTATACAGATAAGTTGTACATTTAGTTGAGGCCAATTGCAACATCCACCACGCTACATGTATATTCAGTGCATCTGAAAGTACATATGTCCAATCTATCTATCTACCTAAATAGATATACCCCCCCCCCCCCCCCCCCACACACACACACTATTCAAAATCACTTAACTGGCCAGGATTGGCACATGGCTGGTTACATGCCATATAACTGGCTATCTGTGAATTTTCAGTGGCACATGGCTAGCCATGACCCACTGAAAATTCATGGGTAGCAGTTAGCCGGTTATATCACACCATAGAACTGGCTATCTGCCGATTTTCAGCACATTGTCGGCTAAGTTTGGCAGCCATATTTGGCTGTGTGAATACCAGGCCTATCTTTGGCCCGTTCAAACTTAACCAATCAGCGCTGAATTGGCTTGGCCGGTTGCGCTTGAACCGGCCAAAATAAACTGGATATTCAATGCAGGTCACTGGAAACGGCCCGACATTGAATATCCTGGCTCATTGCCGACCACAGGAGTTACCAGGGCTAACTCCCGTGGTCTAAATATCGAGCCCATAGATAGATAGATATCTATCTAAATGTTGGCGTATAAATGTGTGCACCTAAATGTTGCACTTTAGCATATAATGACAGTATTCCATAACCCAAACGAGTAAGTATTTCACATGTCCATTCTCCACCCATGCAAACATCCCCTTCTATAAAGCAATCAGATGTCATTATAGAATTCATATTTAGAATGATGTATTTCAGCACCCCTCATAGAGCTGCCCCCTTAGTGTTTAAACACATGCATAAAATATGAAGATTAACATACTTAAGGCATCTTAATTGTGAATTTCTATTATCAAATACCTTTGTATTTGCTTTCTCATTAATAGCTGCACAAAGTGGGCAACGTATTTTTCCTCTTGACAGAAAGACATGGATTTCGAAGATAGCTTTGTTTTTCTGTTAGAACAGAGCTTCCCATACTGTGGGTTGCAATCCCAAATCGGATTGTGAAATCTGCATGTGGGGTCTTGACGCAGGCAGGCTCTCCATAGAGACATCATCAGCCTATGCCTCTGGAGGTCATCAGAAGCAATGATGTACTAATGCAAAATAGGAATATGCTTTTATTTGAAATGACATAGCAAATGTCAACAACATTTTTCAGGCTGTTTCTAACCTGAAATGACAGGGGGGGGGGGGGGGAGTGTGTGTGTGTGTGTGTGTGTGTGTGTGAGTGCGCGTGCAGTACTAAAATAACTTGTACTGTTCTTGAACAGTGTTCATTATTTATCAATAGGTGCTCTGCTGAAGAACAGTGCACTCAAATTCTGCAATAATGCGTATTATTGAGCAATAGGGTGCACTCCAAATTAAAAAAAAAATTAAGATCTTTCCAGGGCCCCCGCTCCAGGTGCCCAGGGTTTCCAGGTGCTTTTTGGCTAGGATCAGGCGACCCTCAGGGGGAGGAATGCTGGCTTCAGCCTAACCCCTGGTAAGCCTTTCCTTGGCTGAGAGGTGCCCAGCTCTACCACCGGCTGCCTTTCAGGTGCTGTGGAGGACTTGCAGCTCATCTGCATATCCTTACAGCCTTCTCCGGGGTGACTCCCAGGTCCACACCGATCCCACTCAGGGCCTCCGCTCTAGGTGCCGCACGCTGTCATTTTCTCTTTACATTTATTTTTCTCCCAGTTACTAATTCTGGCTCCAGTACACTTTTTCTTCTTGGTACTGTCCTTTCCTAATCTGTTTCTCCATCTGAAACCACTGTACACTGCAGGAACACATTGTCCACCTTCTATGCATGAAAATGATTAGAATACTGGCAACCCTGCACATTTGTTTGCACATATGTGTAAATGCCAAAATTCCAACTACATACTATTCCATTAAAAAGGCAACTAACTGCAATAGCATGTGATTGCAAATTGGGCATACACATGGCCAGTATTTGGGCACAGCGTGGGAGGGGTGCACAGGTACATGTATGAATTATCAAATTCTATAATTAATGTCCATACTTTAGCAAATTGTGTGCAACCACTTATAACAACTTTATGTCTGATCTAAGTACTCATGCCTAAAATATAGGTCCATATTTGATCTATTATGCCTGTATAAATACCCACTTTTCTTTATAGAATACACACATATTGCTGCACTCTAGGCATAAATGTAGGTGTACTGTTACTGAGTTGCCCTCTTAAGAAGGCAAGCATAATAAATCGGCACCCAGAGGGCACTTGTAGGAGTCTATTCAGAAAAGGAATTAGGCACCTTCTTTCCTTTCCAAAATACTAGTATAACAGCAAAAGTACATGCTAAACATTTAGGAATGAATATTGTGCCAGCCATAGAGCTGGTGTAAGTGCTCAGGCCTAAATGCCAGAGTTATGTGTATAAATGTGAGTCCCGCCCATGCTCTGCCCAGAATCCACCTATGTGTACACCTACCTGTAAAACAGCCCTATGTAATAAATGTGCATAGTAAATGAATATTTCTTTGGCCAAATTTTGGTATCTATCTATCTATCTATACATATGTGTATTATTCAGATTTTTTATTGGCATGTAAATGTTAGCGCATACTTTATAGAATTACCCCTCATGTCGGAGTGTTTTCGATGTCTTAAAACTGGCATTTAGACATCCATATTACTTGGACATCCAAACACCGATTTTAAAAAGCCAGTATGGTTGTCTAAAATTGCTGTACATCCATATGGCGAGGGGGTGTAGTGTGGATGTGTTTTTGGCAGGAATAGGGAAGGGCCAAAAGATGGACATCCAACTCTGATTGCAGCAGGTAAAGGGACATCTATGTTCAAAAAGATGGACATCTGTATTTAGACCTGGTACTTGGTAAGTTCAGATTACAGAAAGGTGTTGTGATTGAGCAGTTTTCCAATGAATGGAGTAAGGGAAGTCACAGCAGGTTCTGAGCAGGCTGCTCTAACAATTAAGCTACTCCTTCACATGGATGTTTGTGTGGCTGCTTTATAATGTAGATGTAATCAATAGAAATCAAACAAAATAAAACATGGAAAAGAAAATAAGATGATACCTTTTTTATTGGACATAACTTAATACATTTCTTGATTAGCTTTTGAAGGTTGCCCTTCTTCGTCAGATCGGAAATAAGCAAATGTGGTAGCAGATAGTATATTTAAGAGAAACATCAAAGCATTACTTTGACAGTCTGACAGAGTGGGAGGGTGGGGGTATGCATGGGGACATCAAAGCATTTCATTGATATTCTAACAGGATGGGTGTTGGTAGGTGAGAGGAGGGTAATAAACAGAGAAATACAACTTTATGGTTTATAATGGGTTAGAAAACCCAGATCCTTGTTAAGTCCTGTCTGTTGGGTGTTAAAATATTCAGTCATTCTTATTTCAAAGGTCTTACGTTCCTGTATTGTTTTAAAATTACCTTTCAGTATTCTTACTGTGAAATCACTGGTGCAGTGTTCTGGTCTTGTAAAGTGTTGGCCTACAGGGGTGGGGGCTTGACTGGCACCGGCTATTTTCATGTGATGTCTGTGCTGATTGAATCTTGTCTTAAGCATCTGGCCTGTTTCTCCAATAAAGCATCCTTCGTTACATTTTTTACACTGAATGATATATACCACATTGGAAGATGAGCATGTAAAATAGTCCCTTATGTTGAATATTTTTCCCTTGTGAATGACTGGGGTCTTGTGAAATGTTTTGGCGTAGCTTGCAGCTGTATGTGTTACAGGGAAACGTGCCCTTTTCTTTTTCAGTCTGTTTTGGGAGTTTACTTCTGATCAGCTTGTGTTTTAAGTTTGGTGGCTGTCGGAAGGCCAGCACTGGTGGGGATGGGAATATCTCTTTCAGTAATTCATCCTCCTGGAGTAAGGGCTGTAGGTCTCTTATGATTTTCTTCAGTTTCTCCAGCTCTGGGTTGTATGTCACTACAAGGGGAATTCTGTCTGTGGCTTTTTTTTTCTTTTTCCCTGGGTGTTTTGAGGGAGGAGGCAATATTCTTGGAGATTATTTTGGGGTTGTAGCCTTTCTGTTTGAAGGATGCAGTCAGGGTTTCAAGGTGTCTGTCTCTATCCTCTGGGTCCGAGCAGATACGGTGGTATCTTGTGGCTTGGCTGTAAATAATGGATATTTTTGTATGTGAAGGGTGGAAGCTGGAGTTGTGGAGGTAGCTGCATCTGTCTCGTGCACAAAACTAACAGCTTCATACAAGACACCACAGACTTTCTGAATAAATTGAAAAATATCAAGCAATTACCACCAAACACCCTTCTGGTCACGATGGATGTAGAATCACTATATTGAATATTTTAACACCCAACAGACAGGACAACAAGGATCTGGGTTTTCTAACCCATTATAAACCATAAAGTTGTATTTCTCTGTTTATTTCTCTGTTTATTACCCTCCTCTCACCTACCAACACCCATCCTGTTAGAATATCAATGAAATGCTTTGATGTCCCCATGCGTACCCCCACCCTCCCACTCTGTCAGACTGTAAAAGTAATGCTTTGTTGTTTCTCTTATATATACTATCTGCTACCACATTTGCTTATTTCCGATCTGACGAAGAAGGGCAACCTTCTAAAGCTAATCAAGAAATGTATTAAGTTATGTCCAATAAAAAAGGTATCATCTTATTTTCTTTTCCATGTTTTATTTTGTTTGATTTCTATTGATAACCTTTAAGAGTGGACTAACATGGCTACCACACCTCTCTACTTATAATGTAGATGTAAGAAAGCAGAAACAGGACTCACCCTCCATGAAACATCAAATGGGAACAACATGGGAGCAGAGGGTGACAAACTGATTTCCATCCTGGGAGGAGATGTTCAAACTGCGCTGTGATGACCCACTCCCAAGAGACAAAAGAAAATATATCCAATACAGTCTGTTACCGTGAACCTTTTATTCATCCAATGCACCAGGTTCAAACATCACTATATGAATATAGAGTGTTTCTTGTGACCTTATGAGTCAAGTGGTTGCATCCATCAAAACACGGACCCGTGTTGGATCATTCCACTGGTGCTCTTCAAATAAAGAACTTCTAAACATCTCCTCCCAAGCTGGAAGTCAGTTTGTCGCCCTCTGTTCCCATGTTGTTCCTGTTTTATAATATAGACATTCCTATGCTGCCACATGTCTCTTGCTTTGCCCTGTTCGTAATTTGGACATTTCAGTTTGTAAAATGGATGTTCATATTGTATGTAGCCAGAACATGGATATCCATTTCTCATTTTTTTAGAACAGGCTATATGTCAGCAGATCCTGTTCTAAAATACATGAGACCAGGAGGGGCATAATCGAACAGAAACGCCTATCTCCATGGGCGTTTATCTCCGAGAACGGGTCCGTGAAGGGGCGGACCCAAGCGTATTTTCGAAAAAATTAGACGTCCATGTTTTATTCGCCAAGTTGTGAGCTGGGCGTTTTTGCTTTTCAGCGATAATGGACAATGAAATCGCCCAGCTCAAAAACGAATAAATCCAAGGCATTTGTTTGTGGGAGGGGCCAGGAGTCGTAGTGCACTGGTCCCCCTAACATGCCAGGACACCAACCAGGCACCCTAGGGGGCACTTTTACAAAAACAGAACAAAAGGTAAAAGAGCTCCCAGGTGCATAGCACCCTTCCCTTGTGTGTAGAGCCCCCCAAATCCCCCTCAAAACCCACTGCCCACAAGTCTACACCATTACTATAGCCCTAAGGAGTGAAGGGGGGCACCTACATGTGGGTACAGTGGGTTCGGGGGGGGTTGGACGACTAAGCATTAAGCAGCACAATTGTAACAGGTAGGGGGGGGATGGGCCTGGGTCCACCTGCCTGAAGTCCACTGCACCCCCTAACAACTGCTCCAGGGACCTGCATACTGCTGCCAGGGAGGTGGGTATGACATTTGAGGGTCAAAATAAAAAGTTGTGAAACATCATTTTTTGTGGTGGGAGGGGGTTTATGACCACTGGGGGAGTCAGGGGAGGTCATCCCCGATTCCCTCCAGTGGTCATCTGGTCATTTAGGGCACTTTTTGGGGCCTTATTCGTGAAAAAACAGGGTCCAGGAAAAGTGCCCTAAATTCTAGCTAAAAACGCATACTTTTGTCCCATTATCTGTGAAATGCGCCCATCTCTGTTCGGCAGATAACCACGCCCCAGTTCCAACTTCGCCACACCTCTGACACGCCCCCATCAACTTTGTCCGCATCCGCGACGGAGTGCAGTTGAAAACGTCCAAAATCGGCTTTCGATTATACCGCTTTAATCGTTTTTGTGAGATAAACGCCCATCTCCCGATTTAGGTCGGAACTTGGGCGTTTTTCTCGTTCGATTATAAGCTGGATGGACATCCATATCTGACACACAGACTTGGTTGGTATATTCTGAGTTGGACAACCTTTCTAAAATTCTACTCCACATGGATACTATTCTGAAAATTCATAAACCCTTATAAACACTGAAGTCTAAGGACACAAATCAACCTTATATCCCATCCATGGGGCAGTTTCATCTTGCAGAAAACTGACATCGTGTCTTTGCAGTGTCTGGGCCATTGGAATGGAATACATTACCGATGGAATTGAGATTGATGGAGAGTGTGCTTCTATTTTGTAAGCATTTCAAAGCATTCATCTTTTGGTAAGCTTATGAAGCATTCTGGTTGCATATTGACTGTCTTTTACAACAGCAGAGGAGGATCATTTGTACTATGAATGGGTTAAGAGTGAGGTGAATTTTGAAGGGATAGTGGGAGAAGTTGAGGTTATGGTCAAAGGTTTTGAGATAATGTGGTGAGGAGTAGGTGTAAAATGAATTCTTAGAAATAACGGTATGTTGTATTGAGCATTATAGTGGCTATAATGTGACAGAACAAGGATTAGGTGTGCTACTCTGAATGGGGGTCGGTTTTTATATTTTGAAAGTATGAGGTACTGAGGTGGTGTGGTGAGGAGCTGGTATAAAGGGGTATGTTTTATATGTTGTTTGTACATCAAATTGTTTTTTTTTTATATTATGTATGCTTTATTTTGATCTGCTCAGAACAGTAGATGGTGCAGAATATAAATGAATAACAAATAACATGAATAATACTCTTTATTGCTGAGACAGAACCAGTGCTACAACTGAAGTGTTACCATATGCTGGAGTTAGACTTTTATCCTGAAAGAGAATAAACATTCAGGTAACTCACTACTGCCCTCCCCAAATGTAAATGATCACAGACCTCAGTCTGTCTTCATTGATGCACCTTCATTTTAATCTTTTTTTTCAAAATTTAAATTAGTTCTAATTATTTTATATATTGGAGCACACCACACTTTCAGCTTTCTCAGTTACAGGAAGGCTGTACTACTTTCTTCAGATCCAAGAAAGCCGTTAACTATTTAGGTGAAAATAAGACATACTTTGATTTGTCCCTATCTAATCTTACATTTGCCTCATAGCAAGGAAAGAAGGTGTTTTTTGAACCAGCAATTTTTCTCCCTGGTAGGGAGTTTTATTGTGCTGTTTTTTTTCTCCTCCCACTCTATTATAGTGACGAATGATAATACCCGACTCCCATTTATGATAGTGGAATATTTCAATTATTTCGGTATTTGTCCCTATCGGGAGATTTGAGGTCAGTTTTGTTTAAAGTTTCTTTTTAAGGGGTTTTTCTTATGAACATCTGAGAGCTCTGCAAAATTTATTTTTAAACTACAGTATCTTTTTGGGTTTATTTTATTTTTGTAGTTTGTTTTCCCTTATTTTTGAATAGGGTTATCTTGTGATATGCATGCATTTTGGATTTACTTGTGCAAATCATGGCTTTCTAAAATCAGCTTTTCTACATGTATTCAACATAAATGTTTATATGCCGGTATCTGCTCATGTAAATCACAAATAGAGTTCTAAAATAATTACAATAGCCTCAAAAAAGCTGCACAACAGTGGCTAACATGTACCCACATACCTTTAAACCTGCGTGCAGGCAGATGTGAATGTACAAAGATGTGTGAATAATAAACCACACATGTACTTTGTGACTGTTCCTAAACTCTGCCCTTGAATACTTTTACACTCAGGTCACGTATGCACCTTCTTGTCATTTTGCATAAGTTTATGCATATAACCAATAGGGCTGTTTATAAGAGGCCTTTTACATACACAAAATAGGGTTTCTATGTGGAAAACTCTGTTGTAAAATTACCCCTTGATAATATTGTTGGCATTGTACTCCTGAATTTTCCAAAGATTTTGAAACCTTTCCTTAGGGGACCTTTGTTTTAAAATATATAAGAAACACAGGAATGTGAAGAAATGTAAATATATATATATATACACACATTTTTTTAGATGGACATGCATATTATGTCAGTATAAATTAGATCTCTGTTGATAAATGAATGAGTCCAAAGGGTTCAACAAAGAGTTCACTACAATTTATAAATCACTTAGGGTTCAGTGGTGAACCAAAGTTGGCATGTACCAAATTTTCTGTCAGAAAGTAATTTTTTGACATTGGTGTACAAAAATAATCACATACTGTGTTAAAATTACAGCTCACGGTTCCTGTGTATCCCCTACACTAGATAACATAAGATATCTTCAACCTCATCACAGTATGCATGACCTCCATTATCCCTTTCCCAACAGGTAGAGTTACTCAGTGTCTCATTGCCTACATCTGCTGGACAGAAGAAGCCATCTAAGCATGCTGCCACTGTAATATCTATGAGAGCTGTACCGAAGGTTCATATTCGGTTCAATTTGGCCCCAAATAGTGCCCCGAATCCATTAATCGTGTTCGGCTGAATAGCAATTTAAATTTGAATACGAATAATCCGGGGATCTATTATGCTATTGCTAAATCCTACTGAAATAAACACTTGATCTCTGATTTCACATTGCTTCTTTTATTATTTGTTATGTTAAAGCTCAATGCCAATTATTCATATTTATTTATTTATTGCACTTGTATCCCACATTTTCCCATCTATTTGCAGGCTCAATGTGGCTTACAGAGATCTGTTATGGCATCGCCGTAACAGAGAAGAAATACAATTGGTGTTATAAAGGATAAAAAAAGATAAGATAAGAGGATCAGGTATTCGTATTCAGCCAAATAATATTTTCATTACTGGTATTTGGCCAAATAGTAATATATGCTATTCGGTACAGCTCTTATATTTATTCAAATAAAGAGCAAGAAGTTATTTCCAATTGTGTAGCCCTGTTCAATAGACATCAATAGAAAAAAAGGGAAAAAGAAAAGGAAATACAAATGTTATATTCCTGGTAGAAAAAAATATACTGTCATAATTAGAAGTTGCTGGCTATATGCTTACATCTAAAATAACACAATTAAAGTTAAAATGTCTCCTCACCATTCTGCAGTTTGTCTTATTAATAAGTGGAAAGTGTAATAATAATGAGGACATGAAAAAATTACATCACAGCATGAATAAACTGGTATGAATGTAATATAGCCATAAAGATAGCAAGTCACCTTCAACATAGACAAAGAAGAACATAAAGAACTTTGATAATATTAACCAATGAGTTGCTTATATGTTGAAGGAGATGACATGTTAAAAACATGCTAAAGCAGTGATATGTTTTAAACAGTGATGCATGATGGGGGAAGGCCGACATTCTGGGGGAATGCCAAAAAGTCATTCAAAAACGCATGGTTCGGAACAAGGTATTTTTCAAAGACATCACCAAAACAGGGAAGATAGGGCATCCCGATAGTGAGGTTGCAAAAGAGACCATAGTAGATCAGGAGGAGCATTTTCAAAAGAAATGTCTAAGTCAAAATTTGGACATTTTACAAAGACATCCAAATTCCGAAGTGGGGAGAAGGTCATTTTTGAAAAAGATGGACGTCCATCTTTTGTGTTGAAAAATATCATGGACGTCCCGCGATTTGGACGTTTTGCGATTTGGATGTCTTTGATTTTTGGCTATTTTTGAAAAAAAAGACGTCCAAGTCAAGCCATTGGTACATGGGAGAAGCCAGCATTTTTAGTAGACTAGTCCCCCTGATATACCAGGACAGCAATTGGACACCCTAGGGGGCACTGCAGTGGACTTAATAAAATGTTCGTAGGTTCACAGCTCCCTTACCTTGTGTGCTGAGTCCCCAAAACCCACTACCACCAACCTTACACCACTACCATAGCCCTTACGGGTGAAGGGGCACCTATATGTGGGTACAGTGGGTTTGTGGTGGGTTTTGGAGGGCTCACAGTTTCCTGCATAAGTGTAACAGGTGGTGGGGGTATGGGCCTCGGTCCACCTGTCTGTAGTGCAAAAACTACTACAGGGACCTGCAAACTGCTATCGTGGACCTGAGTATGACATCTGTGGTTGGCATAGAGGCTGGCAAGTAATGTTCTTCAACACAATTTTTGTGGGTGGGAGGGGGTTAGTGACCACTGGGGGAGTAAGGGGAGGTCATCCCTGATTCCCTCCAGTGGTCATCTGATCATTTGGGGGCACCTTTTTGAGCCTTATTTGTAAGAAAAACAGGTCAACTTTTAGTGCTGGACGTTTTTGCTTTGTTCCATTATGGCTCAAAGACATCCAAGTCTTAAGAATGCCCAAGCCTCACCTGAAACACGCCCCTGATACATCCCCTTGAGATTTGGATGTCTTTCCAACAGACTTCTGAGAAAGACATCCAAAAATGTGGTTTTGATTATACCGATTTGGATGTTTCTATGAGATGGACGTCCAAATGCAGATTTATGTCACTTTTTGGACGTCCATCTCTTTCGAAAATAAGCCTGCAGGTGTCCTTAAATAAAAATCAGATAAAAGATCGTAAATTAACAGTCAACTACTGAGCAAGATGTAAATAGGAACAACAAACATAGCTTGAAATGTCTATATGCGAATGCCAGAAGCCTAAGAAATAAGACGGGAGAGTTAGAATATATTGCCAAAAAGAAAAATTAGATATAATAGGCATCGCTGAGATCTGGTGGAAGGAGGATAACCAGTGGGACTCTGTCATATCAGGGTACAAATTATATCGTAGTGATAGGGTGGATTGAATTGGTGGAGGGATAGCATTGTATGTTAAGAAGGGCCTTGAATCAAATAGATTGAAAATTCTGCAGGACACAAAACATATCTTGATATCAATATGGATTAAAATTCCATGTGTAAAGGGGGAAAGGATAGTGATAGGAGTGTACTACTGTCCACCTGGCCAGGATGAACAGGCAGATGTAGAATGTTATCAGAAATTATGGAGGCGAACAAACTGGGCAACACAATAATAATGGGTGATTTCAATTACCTCAATATTGATTGGGTAAATGTAACATCAGGGCACGCTAGGGAGGTATAACTCCTTGACGAAATCTAGGACTGCTTTATGGAGCAGCTGGTACAGCAGCCAACAAAAGAAGAAAAAATTCTAGACCTAGTCCTTAGTGGACTGCATGATCTAGTGCAGGAGGCAAAGGTTCTGGGGTCGCTTATTAACAGTGATCATAATATGATCAGATTTGATATTGGCTTTGGAGTAAGTACACACAGGAAATCCAATATGTTAGCGTCTGTCCCAGTATGGCAATATTTATTTACTTATGATGGGAATACACATGCTCAAGTGCATTTTTCTGGTTGGCTCCAATGCTTTTGAATAATCTTCCAAAATCAATTTGTGCTGCCATGGACTTGAAAAGATTTAAAGTTTTGTTAAAGGTTCATTTATTTTTGTTGGCTTTTGATGTTTAGCCTGAAGAGGAGTAGAGGATATATTGACAGGTATGGCTGATGCAATGCAATTTTTTAAATTTCCTTTTCTTCTTTTGGATGAGTATATTAGGTCTTTATTATTGTGCCTTATGAGTTCTTTTCTGAAATTGTATTTGTTTTTATTTTAAATTGCCTTGATCCATTGAAGCCAGGTAGTATAACAAATCTTAAATGGAGGAATGGATCCAAAGAAGCTTAGCGGAGATTAAGTAGCAACACCACTAATTGGGAAGCAAAGTCAGTGCTGGGTAAGACTAAGTTCTCTGCCCTGATTGTGGTTGAATAGATTTAGATGGGCTGGAGTGGAGCTTTTCAGGGGCTTTGACAACTTTTGACATTTAGAACAAGGACAGTGCCAGGCAGACTTCTACAGTCTATACGCTGAAAATGGCAAGGGCAAATCAAGATCAGCTATACATATGAAGTATCACATCATAAACTCATTACATGTGGTATCTTGTTGGGCAGACTGGATGGACCATACAAGTCTTTATCTGCATAGACCATATAAGTATCTGCCATCATCTACTATATTACTGTGTTAATATTGTAAATAAGCAATAAATGATAAATGATGATACAATCTCAAGTTGCAGTTGTCTCCAGTTACACTTCAATAGAAACAACATGCACAAATCTTTTGTTCTCATTCTACACCAGTATCCAGTCCTAGTGATATTACATTTGGGTTCATATTTATGAAGCTAATGAATGCTACTAATGAGTGGAGGAATAGTCTGAGAACCAAGGGAACTGGGTTCAATTCCTACTGCAGCACCTTGTAACTCTGGGCAAGTCACTTAGGGGCCCTTTTACAAAGATGCGTAGGCACCTATGCATGTCCAATGTGCGTTAAATTGGCAATATTGACCGGCTACTGAGTGCCCCAAGTAGTAATTCCATTTTTGGTGCATGCCCAAACATGCAGTAGAAAATATTTTCTATTTTCTACCATGGGGCCCTTACCCGGCAGTAATCAGCAGTTGGTGTGCACTACATGCTTACTGCCCAGTTAGCACGTGAGACCTTACTGCTAAGTCAATGGATAGCGTTAAGGTCTCAGGCCGAAAATGGACACGTGCTGGTTTTCATTTTGCCACATATCCATTTTCCAGCACATTAAAAAAAATCCCCTTTTTTCCAGGTGCGCTCAGGAAATGGACCAGCACGCATCCAAAACACATGCCTACACCAGTGCAGGCCACTTTTGGGCGCGCCTTAGTAAAGGGGCCCCTTAACCCTCCATTGCCCCAGGTACAAAATAAGTACCTGTAACCATGGAAAGGCAGTATATCAAATCCCATCCAGTTTCCCTACACTAGTAAATAGGATCCATTGAGATAAATTGGGCCCTCTGATAAACAATGGGGTCATTTTTCTAAGCAGCGGTAAGCATTAACGCATGCTTACCATGCAGGAAAATTCACTACCGCAGGGCACGCTCAGGCATCCCACAGTAGTTTTGGTATCTGTGCACAGTTCCCACACACTAAAAAATACTTTGTATTTTTCTAGCGCTGGGGGTGTGTTTGGAGGCAGAGAATATGTGTGCCTGGTGTAAACCAGTTAATGCAGCTACATTGCCATGCACCAACTAATTAGTGCATGGTTATCATGGGAGCCCTTACCTCTTAGTAAATAGATGTCAGTAATGGCTCCCATGCAATGGTCGTGTGCTAATTGGGAAATTAGCATATGGCAATTAACTGAAGAAATGAAAAATCAGCCATTTTACAGCTGTGCTAAAAGTGGCCTCAGTGCCTGGGGAAACCCATACACTAGTCATAGCGCAGGCCACCTTTTAGTGCTGCTTAGTAAAAGGGCCCCCAATGTACATTAATGAACATTAACACAAGTGGACACATACCGGACATCAAAATCTCTTTTGGGAAGTACAAACTCTCTCTCTCTCAAATCACAAATCAGGAACCTTGGAATACAGTTAGATTCAACACTTACTCTGATTCCCCAAATCCAAGCAACCTTCAAGAGCTGCTTCTACTATTTGCAACAACTACGCTGCTTCTCTCCTTACATTGAGAAGTACATAAGTACATAAGTAGTGCCATACTGGGAAAGACCAAAGGTCCATCTAGCCCAGCATCCTGTCACCGACAGTGGCCAATCCAGGTCAAGGGCACCTGGCACGCTCCCCAAACGTAAAAACATTCCAGACAAGTTATACCTAAAAATGCGGAATTTTTCCAAGTCCATTTAATAGCGGTCTATGGACTTGTCCTTTAGGAATCTATCTAACCCCTTTTTAAACTCCGTCAAGCTAACTGCCCGTACCACGTTCTCCGGCAACGAATTCCAGAGTCTAATTACACGTTGGGTGAAGAAAAATTTTCTCCGATTCGTTTTAAATTTACCACACTGTAGCTTCAACTCATGCCCTCTAGTCCTAGTATTTTTGGATAGCGTGAACAGTCGCTTCACATCCACCCGATCCATTCCACTCATTATTTTATACACTTCTATCATATCTCCCCTCAGCCGTCTCTTCTCCAAGCTGAAAAGCCCTAGCCTTCTCAGCCTCTCTTCATAGGAAAGTCGTCCCATCCCCACTATCATTTTCGTCGCCCTTCGCTGTACCTTTTCCAATTCTACTATATCTTATCTAAGTTATGCATGCCATGATACCATCAAGACTGAATTACTGTAATGCACTCTACAAGGGTCTGACTACAAAGTGTCTGCACCAGCTCCAATTGATTCAGAATGCTTCAGCAAGACTCATAGTAGGTTCTAAGCGACGTGACCACATTATGCCATTTTTGCAAAAACTTCATTGGCTACCAGTACAATACAGGGTTAAATTTAAAACTCTGTCTGGTCTTCAAGGCCCTTACAGGAAATGGCTCTGAGTACTTGAAGAACAGGATGACCCTCTACATATCTCCAAGGACACTAAGGTCCTCCCAAGGGTTATTCCTAACCACACCCTCTCCAAAAGACACTACAAGATGTGATACCCGCAAGCAAGCCTTCTCCAGAGTAGCTCCCACACTCTGGAATGCACTTCCTCAAAGGCTTCGTTTAACACAAGACTATCTCTACTTCAAGAAGCAGGTGAAAGCTTGGCTCTTCAACCAGGCCTTTAATGGAAGACGTAATTAATTTCTTAGTCACACACACACACACATGGAGTGGCACAGGCTGTACATACTGCAGCAGGACGTTTATCCACTACATTTAATCATCTCTCTGACCTCATGTGCAACTTTCTTTAAATTGGTCACCCTATTTTCTAACTCCTCTTACTCTCTTACCTATCTATATATTCCACCTTTGCTTATACCTTAGCTTACCTTATGTTGACATTGTAAGTAATATACTGTGCTATACTTTGTATTATTTGAATATTTTTACTGCAGTAATTGTCTATTGCTGATGTTTGATTTATTTTTACTGTACACCACCTTGAGTGAATTCTTTCAAAAAGGTGTTAAATCCTAATAATAAATAAGTAATAAATTACTACACTTGAGTTTTTTGTAAATATAGCAGATAAACAAAATGAAATGTGAGCTAAAAAGGGGTCATAACTATTCCTTTTTTTGTGAAATGCGTTATATATTACAATGTTGGAAGAACATAAATGCTTTATTATGGGCTTGTTCAATAGCCTCTTATTAACAGCTTCCTTTGAAAAGCTGATCTACATAAATATTGGTAGGATGGAAACTTTCGGACAAGAACAGATCTCCTTGAATACTTGTAAACAACACATTATAGTACTTGGACAAGCGGAAATGCAAGAGATGGTTTCTATGTATGGGTGTGGTTCTAAACAGAAAAAGAGTAATCAATCAGTTCTTTTGTGTTGTGATATTCCAATTCCTTGAAAATCTTTCTTTTTTTCTTTTTGCTAATTATGGAATGATTTATCCCAAGTCTTCTGACGAAGTATTCACTTGAAGTATGTATGTATGTATAACATCTGAGTCAGTATTTCATAGCTAGTGACACAGCAAGTTATGTATATAACTGTCAAATGGGATAACAACCTTGGAGGTCCTTTTACAAAGGTGCGCAGAAAAATGGGCTGCGGTAGTGTAGGCATATGTTATAGACGCGCACAGATCCATTTTTCAGTGCATCTGTAAAAAAGGCCTTTTTAAAATTTTTGCCAAAAATGGACGTACGGCAAAATAAAAATTGGCGCACATCCATTTTGGGTCTGAGACCTTACCGCCAGCCATTGACTTAGTGGTAAGGTCTCTTGCGTTAACCATGTGATAATCACATATGCACGTCAAGTCTGAAATACGGCCCAATTTTAGTCACACACCAGAAAATCAAATATATTTTCCTGCGTGCGTTGCGGATGTGCGTCAAAACTGGAATTACCGCACAGGCCACGCAGTAGCCGGGCTGTAACTCCGAATTGACGTGCACTTGCCGCACGTAGGTACTTACGCAGCTTAGTAAAAGGGCCTCTTGTTAACCTACAAATGAGGAACCAGCTGCATAACAGGTGTAGACAATATTGGGGCTGTATCGAATATTCATATTCAATTTGGCCCTGAATACATTATTCCTATTCAGCCGAATAGTGATTTAAATTTGAAAACGAATAATCTGGGTCTCTGCTAAATCATATTGAATTAAATACTCGATCTCTGATTTCATGTTGCTTCTTTTATTATTTGTTATGTTAAAGCTCAATGCCCATTATTCGTGTTTGGTATTCGTATTTGGCCAAATAATATTTTCATTATTCGTATTAGACCGAATAGTAAAATAAGCTATTCAGCACCGCTGTAACAATATACACGTAAACAGCGGCAATTTTTTAAAAAGACAAAATATATCCATGACACTTTCCCTTTCAAAATTGCTGGTTTACACGTGT
The DNA here is from genome assembly GCF_901765095.1 of Microcaecilia unicolor. NCBI lineage: Eukaryota > Metazoa > Chordata > Amphibia > Gymnophiona > Siphonopidae > Microcaecilia > Microcaecilia unicolor. Next base: position 316,470,414 of record NC_044035.1, on the reverse strand, counting down.
CTAGTTATAATCCTTCTGAAATGATCAGGAGTCTTCCAACTGTATTCCTGCCATTGGAGGATAGTTCTTCAGTATTGTATTGTCAGTCACTAGGGGTAAGCAAGTTCCCTGGAGTGTTGTAGAGCTTGCAAGTCCCTCGCTATTGAAAATGTCATATTGAAACAGTATCTTCCCCTCCCCTACTGGCAGGAATGTAGGTGACTGATTCCCACTCAGCTTAAAGGGAACATTGGTATCTAGCAGTGGCTAGCACACAGAATATTGCATGGATGTCCAAATCCTGATTTTATAAAGCCAGGACATGGACGTCTATGTTCTTGGTGGGGCTAGAGAGGGGCCAAAATATGGATATACAACTCGATTTGCAGAAGAGGAAGGGACATCCATGTTGAAAAAGATGGTACATCTGTATTTAGACATGGAACTTGGCATGTCCAACTTACAGAAAGGTGCTCCAATTGAGCAATTCTCCACTGGCTGGAGTAAGGAAAGTCACAGTAGGTGTTCTTCTGCACCTAGAGGGCTCATAATTAAAGGGGAAAAGGGGGGGAGGGGAATACAAACAGCTACAGTTTTATCTACTACTACTTCTATAAATCTGCTGTAGCTCTCTCCCAGCTGCTCTAATTATTAGGATGTCTATGAGGCCGTTTTGCATTATAGATGTTTTACCTTCTCCAGTCCAGGCTAACACTCGCGGTTAGACACCAGTTAAGAGAAATTGAAGAAGTTGTTCCTAGAGATGCTACAGCATGACTACAAGCTCTACCTTGAGCTTGTAGTCATGAAGAAAATTGATCACATTATATGGTGAAAGATCAAAGGAGTGACCTTTCGGATGGTAAAAAGACTCCTGATGCAGGCCAGATAGGCCGAAACACAGCTGTGTCGAGTCTTGCCCACTGACCTTTTTATTGTAATATATTTCTTTGTTTATTGACTATTAAATTGTTTTTATTGGACTTTCAACTGAAGCCTCGTCCATCTTAAGAGTTTTTTGTCATCTTTGCTGTTTTGGTTCTCTCTCCCTCTGCTGCCACAAACACATCCATGCTCCTTGTTTTGCTCCATTCATAGTTTGGACATTTCAGTTTCTAAAATGGATTTTCATGCTGGACGTAGCCAGCATATTGACATCTATTTCTTATGTATTTTACAACAGACTGTATGAAACAGATCATATGTGCCATCCTTTCTAAAATGCCCTTCCATGTGAACTCATCTGCCAGGATTTATTCATATACTTTGCAGTTTAAAAAGTATTCCCTGGACTCTATATATGGCACCCAAAGTTGTGCTTTTGGTGAAGGTCCACCTCGGTGGAGGAATGACAAGATCCCATGAAGAAACAGCAGAGGAAGAATGGGAAATAGACCAGGCAAATCAGAAACAAATGAGGAGACTTCAAATGATGATAGACAGTTTATTGATGAAGACTCGACACAGTACCGTGTTTGAGCTGTCAGCCTGCTTCAGGAGTCTTTATATAAAATATGTAGAAACATCAATTGGTCAATGAATATTGGTACAATGAGACGGAGAAATATGGTCTTTAAAAAGACCTTTTTGTAGGAAATCCGTAGGTCCTGAGTGTGGTGAGCTATCGTGGCTCCGAATAAAACGTTGTGCACCAAATTTTGGGCATGTACCCAAGCTGTGTGTGCAATTTAATTGATTAACAAGCCCTAAATAAGCTCATTGGGTAATAACCAATTATTGCACTTAATTGTCATCAATTAAAATTTGTACATACAACTAGCTATGTGCTATTAAGGCTTGGTGCCCCTTAGGTTGTATCCATGCCAATATCAACAGACTTCAGTCCATACAGAATGTAACTATTCAACTACTATGTCATGCCCAACACTGCGATCATGTTTCTCCATTACTACAGAAATATCACTAGTTACCAGTTAATCAATGCATTATTTTCAAATTACTGACTCTTACATTCAAGGCTTATAGTCTTGGTCTCCCACAGTATCTCCTCTCACTCACTATTTCGTATTCACCAGCCCGTCTTCTTCGTTCACTAAATTACCATCATCTAGTCTTACTTGCTCTTAAATTTGCTCAGCTGGAGTCCACTAGACATTGTGCTTTCTTTTTCACAGCACCGTTTTTCTGGAATTCACTTCCCTGCCTTACATATCCCATGCAGACCTCTCATTCAAGAGTTTTAAATCCAAACTGAAGGCCTGGCTTTTTACTCAGGCCTTTAACCCACCCTAGGATACAGTGGAACACAGTTGGCTGCAGCTTCTCTGTAGTTTCCCCTGCTCTTACTTTCTTTGTTTTTACCCACCCCCACCTCCCCTTCGCTCTACCGGCCCTTCTATCCCATCCTTATCACCTGCCCTTGTTCCCATTCTTCATCAACTCCCTCTACTACATTGGTATGTTTATTCTCTTGATATGACTGATATTTTTTCCTATCAAATTTATTGTAGTTGTTTTCCTTTTCTGATGTTTTAGAGTACTGTAAACCACCTAGATCTGCTAGTTAGTCGTTGAGGTATAACACATTTTTAATAAAAAATAAACTATACTTTGCAAACTTCGCTTTCCCTGTGTAAAACCTGATTTCACATATGAAGAGCCTTTGTAAATTTACCTCCAATATGTGATACATGATGGAATACCTACATTCTTTGCACATAACATTAAAAAAAGAAACCCACTTTTCATTAAACTAGGCTTAAGAAAAAAAAAAGGCTTTTCCCCAAATTCTGTATATTGCGCCTTAAGTTATGCAAGCTAATTTGTCCGCATGCCCAAACTGCGTGCACAACTTAATTAACATGCAAATCAGGTTTGATAATAGGTACTTAACAATTAGCGACACTAATTTGCTTTAATTAGAATTTATGTGCACAACTTTCTAGACGTATTCTATAATGCAGTGCGGGTAAATTCTAATGCACACAGTCAAAAAGGGAGCATGGCCATGGGCGTAGAATGGGCAGGTTGTGGGCATTTCTAAAAACTATGCGCACTATTATAGAATACACCCGATCTGTGCCCAACATAGGCACAGGTATTTAGGCCCGGTTTTAGGTGGCCTAAATTTAAGCATAAGAATAGCACATAAGCATATTCTATAAACTACGCCTAAATTCAGGCATAGTTTACAGAATCACGCTAACTGCGTGGTTTTACAGGGTAGATTTTTAAGGTGCCAAATACAGAATTTACCCCTATGTCACTGGTATGTGAATACAAAGGATAAGCCCATCATGTCACATTCACAATTTTTCTCATCCTTTTCTCACAGACATTATTTTTCTCACAGACATTATGCATTTCTTAAAGTCTGCATACCTTAAAGAACATTTCACTGCAGAAATAATTATTTCTTGAGTGATTTTCGTTGTGCCCTCCTCCACCCACAGGTAGATGTGTACAGAGACTATTTCAGAAATAGCACATCCTATAAAAATTTAACTGCACTAAATGTGGAACAGAAAAATAAATGTTTTATAGATTAATATCATGCTGAATTTGCACAACCTTAACTGACTCTACACATCATAATGAAATAGGCTACAGTACTTTCAAAGCAATATTAGACACCACAGAACACAGCAGTGAGAAAGCATTGTTCTTAAAATCCTGCATTTTTCCCCCAGTAACCATGTAATTTGTGAGACGCATTTTTAAATGATCTGAAACTGCAGCAGACTTCATCAGTCAGAAGATACAGATAGATAATTCACCAAACTGTCACATGATCTTCCTTCAGTTTAAAAGATGTGAATATATTGCCACAAGCTTTGGGAATAATGGGTGCACCTGTTTACAGTGTCACCTCTGTTTGCTAATTGTCTCCTTGAGCTACATTTTACTTCTAATGCATTTATTTTTGACAGGCAGTGTCTATTTAGAAATCACATTACTTCAAGTGCAATTGTTCTTTTGTCTATCAAGTAAATGAAGTGTTGTTACACAGACTTCAGGATCTGATTGGTAAAGTATCAGTGCATCACAAAGGTCAACAATCAGTTATTTACCTGAAGTAATGGATGGATGACAAACAACTTACACAGCCCTCAAATAGCAGAAACCACAACTATGTATATGTATATGTATACACATATTTTTTTCACACCTGCATAATATTTTGTCTATTTTATATCCAAGTGCTGTCCACCCAAGTGAGAAAAAAAAAGCAGGGAGCACATAAAGAAAGCATGAATTAATAATACAGCAGACCATCGCTGGTTCCAACATGCTACAGCTTGATGACCTAGATGGCAGGTTGGTGGTTACCTTTCATTAAGGGGTAGATAAAAGAAACAGAACCTGGTGACAGTACAGGGCATGGAATAGCTCCCCTGCTACCAATTGACAAATGTACACCAACACAGAGTGGGTCAAAGCACAAACCACAAGAGCCAAAAGAAGAACACAAAGAGTTTTCAAAACAGGGACAGATCTTTTAATTTAGAGACTTGACACAGGACATGTTTCAGTGCACAACACCTGCATCGGGGGTCATTTAGAAAAATGAATATCAATCACGATGTAATGGCCAGATAATGTTGTGCTGTCTAGCACTTCTGGTCGGTGTTCTATGAGAGAATGCCACCATTCTCTCATAGAATGTCGAGCAGAAGTGCTAGAAGACACAACATATCTGGTCATTGCACTTGTGACTATCTTTTTAATTGGGTTCATTGTGATCGATATTCATTTTTTTTTTTTAAATGGCCCCTGATGCAGGCGCTGTGCACTGAAACATGGCCCGTGTCAGGTCTCTGAATTAAAAGATCTGTCTCTAGTTTGAAGGCTCTTGACATCAATAGACGAATATCACGTTGGAGCAAGCAGTTTGACAAAGACCAGGTGCCAACAAGGTCAGAAGAATCTAGGAAGCCAGTTGATCTGCCAGTACAACCAGTTTTGGTAAGTGTTTAAATTGTTGCGAACATTTCTAGGTGTCGGATTAACTTTGGGAACTTGTATGTTTATCTACCCTGTATGGCAGAAAATTAAAGAGACAGGCAAAGAAAAATGACTAGAATATGTAGCAATACCCAAGCATGCAGGCTTCTATGGGTGGGTGGGTGGTACCTGGGATATATCCTTAGCAGTGTGGAGTACAAAAAATGGACAGGGCAGATGGGCCAGTTGGTCTTCTTCTCTCACTATCTATTATGTTACTATGTACACAGAGGGAGGGTAATTTTCAAAGGTTCTTCCTATAGTTAAATAGTAATCTTTTTCCACATGAAAAGCCCCAGTGAAAATTCCTTCCTTTCATTTTAGGTAAATATACTAATAGGTACTGCCACTTGTTTTCAACAAGGGGTGGAATTATTGTGGAGAGAGGTCAGGAGAGTGAATGTCTGTACAAGGCTTTCAAATAGGTTCCAAATCAGGTATTAGATGCACGTAAACTATCATTAAGGGGGAAGTTATCAATGTGGGCTACTGTGCACAGAGCCCCATTTTACACAATGACATTCTGTGTTAAAATAACTCAACTTGTGGTAAAATAATCCGACTTAACTGGCCAATGTTGATAACTTCCCCCCCTATAGGCCAGATTCTATATATGGCATCTAAAATTAATGCATGTTAGGCAATTATTCCTAAATGTGTTCTAAATACTGTACATAAATCTACATGTGGTATTTAGAATATGCTTAGGCAGAGTTCACGTGACTAAATCTGTGCACATCCATTTACACCAAACAAAAGGCTGGTGTAAATCCCTGCACGTAGATTTGCGCGCACTGGCCCATAGTTCATAACAACACACGTAGATTTTGGAACGCCCACAAAATGACATTTCCACGATCGTTTTTGCCTATGCACATTAGAATTTAGGTGCAGTACATTACAAAATACGCTTAGCAATGTACACGCATAAATTCTAATTTTTGCCAATTAGTGCTCGTTATTGCTTGTTAAGAGCTGTTAAAACAATTAATCTAAGTGCGTAGTTATAGAATATGCCTACATTTACGCAGAGAGCTGTATGTAACTCTAGGTGTGGTATATAGAATCTAGGGGTATATGTTTATACTGCATAAACATCTAAGGGGGGGATAGATATTAAGGTGCGGCAGAAAGTCCCTGACACAGTACTGTTGAAATCCATATGGATATAGTCAGTAGAGGAACTAAAACATGGCATCAGATAAATTATTGTATGAATTCCAGTTAAGAAGATAAGTAAAAGTCTATATTTTCGCTCTTAGGTGGTTTCATTTATTCATGCTGCTGCATTATGTATTTAAATTTCAGTAGGGAGATAAAGCAAGATAAAGTGAATAATACTGAACTCAAAATATTCACATGGTTTCTTTATGTTTGTATGGCTCTTTATTGTCTTTTTTTATTTTATTTATTTATGAATTATTAAATTTACATTTATGCAATAATACTTAGATGCACACTTCACACATTAAAGTATTAAACTTAATATCTCAAAAAGGCAAAAACATCCTCTTATTTAGTCCACAAATATTGACCCAAGATCTAGGAAATTAAAGAAAAGGTAAAAGAAAAACAAAAAAGGGCTCTTTTTGTCTTGAATAGATCATAAGCTCTATTATGAAGGGACTGTCTCATATCTGATTAATGTACAGCGCTGTGTACATCTAGTAGCGCTATAAAAGTGATAAGTAGTAGTGGTAGTAAATAGAGGTACTATAAAGCAACTGTGAATGGCAATTGCATATCGGGTTGCAAGTTTTCAAATGGTTCTTGCATTTATTAATATTTTTGCAGTATCTATCACTGGCAGTTGATAACTGAACTGTTTTGGAACTCTATTTTGCATTTCTTTGTGTATGTGGGATCAATTTTTGTGCTTAGCTACATGTTTAGTCAGTAAGTATAGTTCCCCCTGTACAGTTCTCTGTTTATATTTACATTTAGGACTAAATGTAAACATAAACAGAGTGGAGGAGTAGCCTAGTGGTTAGTGCAGTGGACTTTGATCCTGGGGAACTGAGCTCAATTCCCACTGCAGCTCCTTATGACACTGGGCAAGTCACTTAACCTTCCATTGCCCCTGGTACAAAATAAGTACCTGAATACATGTAAACTGCTTTGAATGTAGTTGCAAAAACCTCAGAAAGGTGGTATATCAAGTCCCATTTCCCTTTCCCTATTTGAGATTCTAGATGGAATGTTGCTGTTGCTACTATTTGAGATTCTGGAATGTTGCTACTATTGAGATTCTGTTGCTACTATTTGAGATTCTACATGGAATGTTGCAATTCCACTAGCGACTTGGATATAACAAAAGAGAGGGAACAAAGTACAAACTAAAGTCCAAACAAAAAAAACAGCACCACGGGCCTTTAAAAATGGAACACAGTTCTTTAATGAATGAGCCTTGACAAAAAGACCCGACACGGGCCGTGTTTCGGTGACTAGCACCTGCGTCAGGGGTCACAGTGATGACGTGGAAAACTTGGGGAATAACTCGAATATATTCCTCTACAATATATTATTCCTTACCCCACGTCTCATGTAGTAAAAGCTACAAAGCACCAAGGCACTTTCACTTTCTGTATCAAAATGGATGAAAAGTTTTCATCCATTTTGATACAGAAAGTGAAAGTGCCTTGGTGCTTTGTAGCTTTTACTACATGAGACGTGGGGTAAGGAATAATATATTGTAGAGGAATATATTCGAGTTATTCCCCAAGTTTTCCACGTCATCACTGTGACCCCTGACGCAGGTGCTAGTCACCGAAACACGGCCCGTGTCGGGTCTTTTTGTCAAGGCTCATTCATTAAAGAACTGTGTTCCATTTTTAAAGGCCCGTGGTGCTGGTTTTTTTGTTTGCAATTCCACTAGCAACATTCCATGTAGAAGCCTGCCCTTGCAGATCAGCAACGCGGCTGCGCAGGCTTCTGTTTCTGTGAGTCTGACGTCCTGCACGTACGTGCCGGACATCAGACTCACAGAAACAGAAGCCCGCGCGGCCGCATTGCTGATCTGCAAGGGTAGGCTTCTATATGGAATGTTCCTAGTGGAGGAGTGGCCTAGTGGTTAGTGCAGTGGACTTTGATCCTGGGGAACTGAGTTTGAGTCCCACTGCAGCTCCTTGTGACTCTGGGCAAGTCACTTAACCCTCCATTACCCCTGGTACAAAATAAGTACCTGAATATATGTAAACTGCTTTGAATGTAGTTGCAAAAACCTCAGAAAGGCAGTATATCAAGTCCCATTTCCATTTCCCTTAAATTCTGTACATGGCACATAACAAAATCAGCACCAAAACAAATTGTTCTGAGCATTATTCTATAAACGGCGCTTAAAGTTAGACACAATTTATAGAATAGCACTTAGCACCAGGAACCGAGACTACATTTAGGTGTGATCATTTACACCAATGAAACCTTGGTGTAAATTCCCGCACCTATATTCGGCCCGGATCCCCGTTGTTCTTTAGCGACATGCATAAACTGTGGGAATGTGCCTGATCTGCTCATGATTCTCCCATGGCTGTGCTCCCTTTTTGGACCAGATCCTGTGCCTAAATTTGTGCATGTATATTTTAATTAAATCCAATTAGAACCAATAATTTGCTAAGGGGTCCTTTCACCAAGCTGCGGGAAAAAGGGCCCTGCCATTTTTCCCGTACGCCAGTGCCCTTTTTACAGGAGCAGGTAAAAAAGCCCCTAGCCATACATGGCCATGCGGTAAGAGAACTCTTACCGCATGGCCATGTGGCAGGGAGCCCTTACCGCTAGCCCATTGAGGTGGTGATAAGTGCTCTCACTCTAACCCGTCGGTAACTAGGCAGCACACGGTGATGCCCGATTACCACTGGGTTATTTCTGTGCAAGCCATTTCCATGGGGGGAAGTCTTTTCCCCCAGAAATAGCTTGCGCTTGGGGCAGAACTACCACCGGCAGCCACATTGGGCCGGCAGTAGTCCCAGAAGAGCAAGCGGTAAGCATTTGTTGGGCTTACCACCGGTCTGCAAAAAGGCCCCTAATTAGATTGTTATTCATTAAATTGCACGTGCGCCTAAATTTGTGTGCACAATTTTAGTAACTTTTATATAATTTGGGGGTTATTGTATTTGTATTCAAGCTACCACCAACTTCCTGGTAGGACTTGTAATCTCTGTTTTCATAGGTCCCCCCTTGAACTTGAAGATATAGAATGGCCTGCATAAACTGATAATACAGGTCCTAATTTTCACTACAGGATGGGGGGAGGTAAGTGCACAGGGAAAGTTGGGCGGCTGAATGTTTGAAAAATCTATTGGAGATGTAATGCATGATCTCCATTCTGTGATTACAAGTTAAAATCCCAGTTAGTACTGCTTCGGTTGTTAAAAATTTTTTGTGACCTGTCTAGGAAAATAACCTGAGGGAACATGTACATAACAAATAGCCCTCTGTCTGTATTGACTTTTGGTCAGTAATGACTTGAGCTATGTTTGAACTGGGAACTATGCATGAAATGCTATGCATCTCTGCTAAATGCACTCAGTAGCTGGACATTTGAATACCTGAACTCCAAGCACATTTTTAGAGAAAGTAAAAACAGCCACCCTGTGTCAAAACTTCCTTTCTGGCCTTTTCAAGAAAACAAGACACCCACATTTTATTCACCTCTTTTCCTATCCAAAAACCGGCTCCAATACACAGAAAAACAGGCAAGGTATTCATCTGAATCTAACTCCCATGTTTACAAAGCTGCGCTAGCGGCAGCCACATGGCAATGCCAACACAGCACATTCAAAGGCTGCGCAGCTTTGTAATCGGGGGAGGGGCGTAAGAGAGGTATGCAGAGCACACTTGTAAGAATTCCATAGTCTCTAGGGATGTGCACAGAGAAGAAAAAAGTGGTTCATTTTGGGGTTTTTTCTAATGTTTCTTGGTTTTCAGGTATTTTTTGATTTATTTCATATATTTATTTTAACAGAAAATTTTTAAAGCAAACTTTGTAGATTGGTGTTCCTTAAATCAATTTAGGGGTCCTTTTACTAAGGTGTGCTAACAGATTCACATGCTAATGATTAGTGCATAGGAATATAACAGGCATCTTATCATTTAGCATGCGCTAATCATTAGCACGCCTTAGTAAAAGGGCACCTTAATTGTGCACTAAGGGGCCATTTTAATAAAGTACGGTAAAATCTGGGGTTAATGTGTTTAAACACAGGAATTTCCTCTGTGCTAAGACCAGATTTAACACAGAAATTTTGTAAGGCTAATTTTTTAATTATTGTTTGCAGGTCATGCGCTAATGTTTCCATTAACTCATAGTACCTACAAAATTTAACATAGGAGCACTTACCACCTAGGTGCTCACACATTAACAGCGGCATAATCGAAAGAGAAGGACGCCCATCTTCCGACACAAATCGGGAGATGGGCATCCTTCTCTCAGTGTCGCCCAAATCAGCATAATGGAAAGCCAATTTTGGGCGTCCTCAACTGTTTTACGTCATGGGGACGACCAAAGTTCATAGGGGCATGTCAGCAGTGTACCAAAGGTGGGACGGGGGTGTGGTTAAGAGATGGGCATCCTCGGCCAATAATGGAAAAAAGAAGGGCGTCCCTGACGAGCATTTGGCCAACTTTACTTGGTCCAATTTTTTTCACTACCAAGCCTCGAAAAGGTGCCTGAACTGACCAGATGACCACCGGACGGAATCGGGGATGACCTCCCCTTACTTCCCCAGTGGTCACCAACCCCCCTCTCACCCTAAAAAAAAATTAAAAAAAACACTTTTCCAGCCTCAAATGTCATACCCAGCTCCTTCAAAGCAGTATGCAGGTCCCTGCAGCAGTTTTTAGTGGGTACAGTGCACTTCAGGCAGGTGGACACAGGTCCATCCCCCTCTACCTGTTACACTTGTGGTGGTAAATGTGAGCCTTCCAAATCCCACCCGAAACCCACTGTACCCACATCTAGGTGCCCCCTTCACCCCTTAGGGTTATGGTAGTGGTGTACAGTTGTGGGGAGTGGGTTTTGGGGGGGGGGTTGGGGGCTCAGCACCAAAGGTAAGGGAACTATGCACCTGGGAGCAATTTGTGAAGTCCACTGCAGTGCTCCTAGGGTGCCCGGTTGGTGTCCTGTCATGTCAGGGGGACCAGTGCACTACGAGTGCTGGCTCCTCCCATGACCAAAGGGCTTGCATTTGGTCGTATTTGAGATGGGCGTCCTTGGTTTCCATTATCGGCGAAAACCGAGGCCGTCCATCTCTAAGGTCGACCATCTCTTAGGTCGACCTAAATGTTGAGATTTGGGCGTCCCTGACCGTATTATCGAAATGAAAGATGAACGCCCATCTTGTTTTGATAATACGGGATGCCCCACCCCTTCGTGGGATGTCCTCAGAGATGGGTGCTTTTAGAAATGGGCGTCCCCGTTTGAAAATGTCCCTCCATGGGATCCATTTACTAAGCTGTGGTAGACACTAGAATGAAGTGTCCCGCGATAGTGCACCCATCTGCGCACGTGACCATGGTCAGAGATTAGGCATGCCCTGCACTAATCTGGTAGCTCAGGCACATTGCCATGTGCTGCCTGATTACAGCGGGGTTAGCACAGGAGCCCTTGCCCCCTGATCTATATAGTGCGTTGTTAAGAGCTCTTAGCAAGCAAAAACGAGCACTAACTGGCAAAAATGAGAATTTATGCAAACACATTGCAAAGTGTATTCTGCAATATACTGTTCCTAAATTCTAACGCACACAAGCAAAAAGGGGCATGCTTAGGGGCATGCAAATGGGCATTTTACAATCTATGTGCATTGTTATAAAATATGGGCCAGTGTGAGTAAATTTACATGTGGCATTTAGAATAGGCTTAGGTGTAATTGCCTAATGTGTGTTAATTTTAGGCACCATATATCAGGGGCGTAGCCAGACTTCGGCAGGAGGGGAGTCCAGAGCCCGATGTGAGGGGGCACATTTTAGCCCCCCTCCAGCATTGCTGACCCACCCCCCGCCATTTTTGACCTGCCCGCCGCCACCACCACCTTTGACCCCCCCTCTTCCCGCCGCTGCCAACCCTCCCCTGCCATCAGGTACCTTTGTTGGTGGGGGTCCCCAACCCCTGCCAGCCGAAGTCCTCTTCTCCGGCGCGACTGCATCCTGCCCTTGCAGATCAGCAACGTGGCCACACCGGAGAAGACGACTTCGGCTGGCGGGGGTTGGGGACCCCGCCAACAAAGGTACCTGACGGTGGCAGTGGCAGGGGAGGGTTGGCAGCGGGAGGGGGTCGAAGAAGTTGGTGGCGGGGGGGCCAGGGCCAAATCTACGGGGGCCCATGCCCCCAGGGCCCCAAATAGCTACACCCCTGCCATATATAGAATCGGGCCCTAGTGCCTACAAAATAGGTGTTGTAAGGGCTCCTGTGGTAATGGCCATACACTAATTGGGAAATTAGTGCATGACCATTAAAGAAAAATGTGGAAATGTGGCCATTTTATTGCCGCACTAAAAGTGGCCACAGCACACAGGAATGCCATGTGCTGACAACAGTGCTGGCCACTTTTTAGTGTGGTTTAGTAAAAGGGCCCCTTAATCATCATTTTCCAGTTAGAATGTGCTATTCATAATGCACTATCTAGATAAAGCACTCTCTACCCATAATAAGCCCCTCCAAAACATATTTGTCAAAAATCAGTAACACGTGACACGCAAACAGGCAAAATATCACAAAACACTTCAACGCAGTGGTTCCCAAACCTGGTCCTGGATGCACCCCAGCCAGTCAGGTTTTCAGGATATCCACAATGAATATTCACGAGAGAGATTTGCATGCAGTGGAGGCAGTGCATGCAAATCTGTTTCATGAATATTCATTGTGGATATCCTGCAAAACTGATTGACTGGCGTGCCTCCAGGATCAGGTTTAGGAACCAATGCTTTAATGCATTTCTGCATAGCCTGTTTGCATGCGTTACCCACATGTTAAGGGCTTAACACCCTTTAATAAAAGGGCCCCTAAATTTTTTAAGACTCGCTAACAAACCAAATGCACACTAACAAATGCACAGTTCTAATATCTCTACCTTAACCTAGCTCGGTGACTGCTGGTGAAGTTGAGCAAGTAACTAGTAAAATGAATTAACTTAAAAATTAGAAAATGCTCTGAATCTTTAAAAATTAAGAAGTTATATCAAGGAGCCATTAAAATACATGAAAATACAAGATATGTTAATATATATTAGCTATATTATTCATCTGGGGTAACTTTACAACTGTAAAATACATATTTGCAAATAAGATGAGGGAGAAAAGAGACTAAAGAAAGAAAAGAATTAAAAATAAAAAGAAAGCAATAACCCAAATCATCTAAGAATCAATCTCAAAGGTCTCAAGAGCAGGGGATTAGGATTTAGCCAAGGCATTGATAAGCTTTTGGAGAAGCAATAAAAAGAATTAGCATCAGTATCAGAAATTTTAAACCCTTTGGTTGTATTCAGCAACCGGAATATGTTGGATTGTGGCAGATGGTAAGTGTACACAATAAGAATGTAGAGCAAGGCCAGAAGCCCATGGCTGGTTGAGTGTTGCCAACTGGCTCCATGTTGGCAGGACAGGTTGGAGCAATCCTTGTTGTACCACAGTCCATGCCATGAGTCGTAATTCTGATTCTCCCCTAAAAGAAGCAAGACAAGACCACGTACGCAGTGAAATAAAACCAGGGCTGGGTCTACCTGTCCTGTTAAGAAAAACTGAAGCCAAATGGCAACTCCTGGTGGCAATTAAGATCGGCTGTGAACACATCTCTCCTGGCTAGACTGTTAAAGCACAAAGGGTAGCATCTGTGCTGGGAAATGTAAAGCACTATAACTCAACTGACCAGGTTTCTATGATCTACTTTTTGCTATTCCTTTATCCTGAAGAAGCTGGGACGATCTTATTTTTTTTTTTTTTATGCAATGATAAAATAGGGGAAAACGAATGATTACTAGGAAGCAAGGCTTTTATGACCTGCGTCCTTGCAACATGCATGCTGCTACATACACGTCTCTAAAACAATCATAAACATATTGGTATTTGGAAATTATGTATCCCTAATAACACAAAAGTACTTAAGAGCTGAAATAGAAAGTAATGGAAAATGCAGTGAACTGTTGACAACGTACAGAATTTCAGAAAATAATTTGCAGAGAACAGCAGAGCAGATGAGTCAAAATTTTCACAAAAAATATTTCTTGCCTCCAATAGTCCAATGTAATTCATTTTCTATCTCTGTTCATTAATCATTGTTAAAATTAGTGATCCATTTCTTCCTCTCTGCCATCTGCACTCAGCATCGTAACAAACATGACACCTTCCTGCATAATGAAACCTGACAACTACGAGGATGCATTTCCAAATAGCTTTCTGCATATTTGCACTTCTATAACTGATTCTGTTGTCAGACAAAAAAGTGGATTATTTAACTAGAGTTCTTCTTTATCAATTCGATGCACAGGCAGTGCATATGTGTGGATGTGTGTATCTGTGGGGTGCATGTGTGCAAGCACATGCTTACCAATGTGTATGCATATGTGCTAAGAATGTGGAAGCATAGGAAACAAAACAACACAGCTTAGACAAACAATGTTTTAAATCCGATTTCAAAAATAATAATGAAACAAAGTCACTAACACTTAGCTTTTCCTTGGATGTCATCTGTTGACTTGGTAAACATTACTGACTGAAAAAACACGGTTTAAAAAAAAAATTATATTCTGATGTTTTATGCTTCCTTGCATATTTCCTAAGCCTTCTAGAAAGAGATCCATTCAGGGCCGGATTAATGCATAGAGGGATCCTTTTACTTAGCTGCGGTAAAAAGTGGCCTGAGATAGTGTGCGCGTATGTTTTTGGCATGTGCCGGGCCATTTTTTACTGCATGTTTTTAAGGGGGCCGGGAAATGGGCGTGCACTAAAATTTAAACTGGCGTGCACCTATTTACGGCCTGAGCCCTTACCGCCACCCATTGATCTAGCAGTGAGGGCTCACGCGCTACACACGTGGTAACCATTCAGCGCACGCCAACTGCCAGCTGCCACTGGAAATGCCGCATGCAGTAGAAAATTTAAAAGAACAATTTCTACTACCAGAATGAGTGTGCACCAAATCCAAAATTACCACCAGGGGGGGGGGGGGGGGCACGCCTGCCTGACAGTAGTCTCATTTTGGCATGCACTGCATCTTATAGGCCCTACCGCAGCTTAGTAAAAGGGCCCCAGAGAAACTAGGCACATGACTAGGGCCCAAATGTGCTAATTCAGTAATTCCCAATTGCTGTGCTCAATTGTGCTGTACAGAGGGCTGTTTTTTGAAATGAATGTCATCCGCCGGTAGCAATGCACCTTCTTATTAAAGAGTGCCAACTATGGGCTGGATTCATTAAATGGTGCCAAAAAATAGATGTTGGGAAAAAACAACACTCAGTGCTATTCTATATAAAAGAAAGCTCCAGAGGAGCACCCTTTATAGAATAGTGCGTAACGGAGATTCCTGCGCCCAGCTTTGGTGATGACTTATGCCAACTGACACTTGCAGGCTCATTTTCGAAAGAGAAGGACGCTCATCTTTCGACACAAATCGGAAGATGGGCGTCCTTCTCACAGGGTCGCCCAAATCTGTATAATCGAAAGCCAATTTTGGGCGTCCCCAACTGCTTTCCGTTGCGAGGATGACCAAAGTTCATGGGGGCATGTCGGAGGCATAGCAAAGGCGGGACTGGGGTGTGCCTAACACATGGACATCCTTGACCCATAATGGAAAAAAAAGGGCATCCCTGACAAGCACTTGGACGACTTTACCTGGTCCTGTTTTTTTTTACGACCAAGGCACAAAAAAGGTGCCCGAACTGACCAGATGATCACCGGAGAGAATCGGGGATGACCTCCCCTTACTCCCCCAGTGGTCACCAATCTCCTCCCACCCTAAAAAAACATTTCTAAAAATATTTTTTGCCAGTCTCAAATGTCATACTCAGGTCCATCACAGCAGTATGCAGGTCCCTGGAGCAGTTTTAGTGGTTACAGTGCACTTCAGGCAGGCGGACCCAGGCCCATCCCCCCACTTGTTATACTTGTGGTAGTAAATGTGAGCCCTCCAAAGCCCACCACAAACCCACTATACACACATCTACGTACCCCCCCCCTTCACCTGTAATGCCTATATTTAGTGGTGTACAATTGGGGGTAGTGGGTTTTGGGGGGGATTTGGGGGGCTCAGCACACAAGGTAAGGGAGCTTTGTACCTGGGAGCACTTTCTGAAGTCCACTGCAGTGACCCTAGGGTGCCCGGTTGGTGTCCTGTCATGTCAGGGGAACCAGTGCACTATGAATGCTGGCTCCTCCCACAACCAAAGGGCTCTCATTTGGTTGTTTCTGAGATGGGCGTCCTCAGTTTCCATTATTGCTGAAAATCAGAAATGACCAAGTCTAGGGATGACCATCTCTAATGATGACCTAAATTTCAGGATTTGGGCATCCCCGACCGTATTATCGAAATGAAAGATTGATGTCCATCTTGTTTCGATAATAAGGGTTTTCCCCGCCCCTCCACGAGGACGTTTTGTGAGGATGTCCTCAGTAAAACTTGGGCATCCCTTTCGATTATGCCCCTCCATGTCTACATCTTGGCACACAAGTTGGGTGTGCAACCCAAGAATTCTAAAACAGTGTGCACATCTTTTAAGAATATCCCTGACCCACCCATGCCCCTCCCATTGCCATGTCCCCTTCTGGGTGATATGCTATGGGATTTGGGCACCCAGGATTATAGAATAGCATGCAGCCATATACGTGTGCAAGCCCTAATTGGTGCCAATTAACATCAATAATTAATTGTTAGCAACCAATTATTGTTCAATGGCACGTTTCAATTGGGTTGCACAAGCATCGCAGGATCGAGCACAAGCAGTGGCGTTCCTAGGGCGGCTGACACCCGGGGCCAATGCCCCCCCCCCGGGTGCAGCGCCCCCCCCCCCCGGCAAAACAACACCCCCTCCGGTGCATTTTTACCTGCTGGGGGGGTGCTGCGCGCCTGTCGGCTTCACTCGTTCCATGCTCCCTCTGCATGGAAGTAACCTGTTCCGGGGCAGAGGGAGCACAGAATGAGCGGCGCCGACAGGCGTGCACCCGGGGCGGACCGCACCCACCGCCCTCCCCCCCAGGAACACCACTGAGCACAAATATGGGTGTCCAAACTTGAGCAATCTTTATGGAATCCTGGGGTATGTGCACATACTGGTGAATTCCTAAAAAATTGGAACTGAAAACACCCGCTTAAGCAGTATTCTGTAAGCCATGCCTTAAGTTTGGTGTTTATAGAATAACACTTAAGTAGAGCGGTCACACGTAAATTTAGGCACCACCACATTTTTGGTAACTTTTATAGAATTAGGGGGTTAATGCATACTCTTTTTCTCTAAGTTGCATATGCAAACTATCAAACATATAAATGGCAAGAGGCTTACTCACTCACAAATGCGCAGTAGAGACCCTCTCTGTCCCGCCCCCGCGTCAATACGTGATGACGGAGGTGTGACAGAGAGGGAACCTGCGCATCTGCGAGTGAGGGAACCGCCGTCACCACCGCTCCTCCCACCCACCCAGAGTCGCCGCCGCCACCCAACCTCCACCCGGCCCGGGTACCTGGCTTCACTATTCAAACCGCAAGAACGCAGAACACAGCTCATCTGAGCTGCCGTTGGCCTTCCTTACCTGCCTGTGTCCCGCCCTCGCCGACGTTATGTCACACGAGGGCGGAACACACGCAGAGAAGAAGGAAGGCCGACGGCAGCTCAGATGAGCTGTGTGCTGCGTTCCGGCGGTTTGAATAGTGAAGCTAGGAACCCGGCCCGGGTGGAGGGGTGGCGGAGGGGACTCCGGGGGGGGGGGGGGCGGGGCGGCGACCTATCCGGGGGGGGGCCTTTCAAACCCCCCTTCCTTTACTAGCCCGTTTTTATGGGCTCAATGGCTAGTCACACATAAGTGAACCATTGCGCATATGCACTCTAGCAGGAGAGAGTGAGCACTCTTTAAGAAGAGAGTGTATTATTAACAGCATTCATTGAAAACAAATTCAAATGAAAATAACAAGAAAGTTTTCTGAGTGCCCATCCCTAATGTGAGCAGATTTCTGCCCTACTACAGAAGAGTTGGAGTGGTGAGAGCTGTCACCACCATCTGCTGAAGTCTGCTTATTCTACCGGCCCCTTGCATGCTGTCCTCTAGCCTGTAGGATGAGTTGTCAGGCACCTCTTACCTGTTGTTACATTCTCTTTCTCCTCTGCAGTGTGAACTCATGGTCTTGCAAAACCTACCAGTCCCATCTAGTCCCAACTGTATAGAAAAGCAAGACACACAATACTGAGACACTTTTAATTTCTGTGTTGGATTGTATTTGATGTGATTTTGATAAGGATATTGATTATTTGATGGTGGCTTTAAATATCTTGGCTGCCTTCGACACAGTGAATCATGAGTTGTTACTGAGATTGCAAGATCTTGGGATTTCAGGATTGGTTTTAGACTGGTTTAGGCCCTTTTTACATAAGAGAGAGTTTCAAGTTTCCATGAAGTCTGAAGTCTCCCTGTGGACCGGTATTGGATTGGGGGTACCACAGGGGTCTCCAGTTTTTGCATTATTGTTTAATATCTATATTACTCCCCTTTGCAGGGTTCTTGCTGATCTGGGGATGCATTATAGATTGTATGCTGACAATATTCAATTCTTTTTTTTCCTGTTAAAGAGAAGATTGATGATACATTTGTTACATGCATCTACCTTTTCCTATATGAGTGCACAGCTATGGAATGCACTACCACGCAACTTGAAAACGGTCCATGAACTGGCCAATTTCCGCAAACTACTGAAAACTTATCTCTTCGACAAGATTTATCACAAAGATCAACACATGTAACTGTACAATCTTTAATATCTATAGGAATGTCTTATAACGTCTTTTGCTGTAATACAACCATGTTCTTCACCACCATGTAACCCTAACCCTCCATAACCAAATGTATATTCTTTTCTACTTCCAATATCCGTGACAAATTGTAAGCCACATTGAGCCTGCAAAGAGGTGGGATAATGTGGGATACAAATGCAATAGATAAATAAATTTGCTTTTTTGCGATTATGTTTAAGATCAGTGAATTCTTGGTTGAAAGCTAAGGAGATCTTTTACTAAAGCTTAGCTCGAGTTATCTGCAGCAGGGCCCATGTTATTCCTATGGCTCCTGCTGCAGATAACTTGAGTTAAGCTTTAGTAAAAGACCCTCTTATAATCTAACCCTTAATATGAGTAAAACTCCCAAATTTTGTTTCTCTCTAGAAAGGGGAATGCTGATTTCTCAAAGGTGTTTACTTTTGATGATCATAATCTTACTATTATCAACAAGATGAAGTATCTAGGTGTAATATTAGATTCTTCTCTGACCTTACACACTCATCTATGGAACGTTTGTCAGAAGATATGTTTTAAATGTTTGAGAAATTTGTGTGATTTTCTGAATGAGGACAATTTCCATATTGTAGTCTAAGCATATATGTTTCCTCTATTTGATTACTGTAATGTATTATCATTGCAAGTAGCACAGAATACCACAGCCCGGCTGATTGTGAGCTGATCACGTTTCATGCACTTTTCACCCTATTTGAAGCAGCTTCTTTGGCTGCCCGTTATTTGGCAGATTTATTTTAAAGCTGCATTGTTGGTATTTAAGTTGCTCTATCACCAGTCACCAGCCTGTTTAGCCAGTACCTTGAAGACCTACGTTTCTACTCACACTCTGAGATATCAGAATCAACATTTGTAGAGATGCCATCTTTTCACCAAGTGAGATTAAATATGTATAGATAGAAGATTTTCATGATTGTTGCACCTAAATTGTAGAATAGTTTACCACAGTATTTGTGTGACACTCAACAGATTCTTTTTTTTTTTTTCAGGAAGCAGTTAAAGGCATTTTTATTTCAGAAGCCTTTGCTACTGTTTAATGACTTCAGATGGACCTGACTGCTGCGTAGTGCTGGTTCTGATCTGCATGTTTATATTGTTATGTTGATAGTTTTATTATGAATGTGATATTTTATATGGAAATGATTATGAATGGAATTCTTGTAAACCACCCAGAATAGTAGATGGTGCAGGTTATAAATATTATATGGCATGACACTGGATTATATGCAGCCCTTAATAACTATTCTCCTACGTAATATAACCTCTAGTTTTAGGGACTACCTTAGACTTCTTTCAGATTGCAAGAGAGTGTGTTACAAGTCAGTTCACTCTGCTGACTTTGGATACCATGGTGCTAAGTGTTGACATTCACTGCCAATGGCAATCAAGGGTCAGCCTGATTACTTGGTATTTCATAAAAGACTGAAAGCTCTCCTCTTTGAGAGGTTTCTATCCATTGATGGAGTGTCTTAGATTGCAACTAGCCATCAATGGTCTATATTTGATATTTTGTTTATGGCTTTGTAAACCTTGTCTGTTGTTTATTTACGGTTAGTTACATTGAACTTGAGTATGTTCAGGATAATGTGGGGTATAAATGTCAAAATAAATAAACACGTTTTATAAATAAATAAGAGAAAGAGGCATGAGCAGATAAGAAGCACTGCTTGCCAACATCTTTCTTCTGGACAGGATCAAGCAGAGAGAGATATGAAGAATGGGACATTGCTGGGAGATGAAGGATACATTGCTTTTGACTCGTAACCACTTGTAACCACTCGCCTCCACCTACCCTCCTCTCTTCCTTCCCGTCCACATTAATTGATTTGATTTGCTTACTTTATTTATTTTTTGTCTATTAGATTGTAAGCTCTTTGAGCAGGGACTGTCTTTCTTCTTTGTTTGTGCAGCGCTGCGTACGCCTTGTAGCACTATAGAAATGCTAAATTGTAGTAGTAGTAGAGATGATGTGATTATGGCAGGGAGGTGCAGGGAATAAGAACAAAGATGAATGTAATTATATCAGGGTGGAAGAAAGAAGAAAGTAATGCCATTATGCCAGGAGAGTGAAAGGATAAGGGGGTGATGTGATTATGCAGGTCAGGGAATGAAGAGGTTGACACAGTTCAGTAGAGGCTCATGTAGAGATATTCATATACATGTTTGTGGAGGTTTAGAAATCTATTTGGTACATTGGGGGTTCCAAAATGCTTGTTTGCTTACTTGCCACCAAAGGACTAATACTGTCTTGAGACCATTTACATGTACTTCTTAAGCTGACTTCTTTATTTCAAATCGACAACATTTAGAAGCAATTTAACAATATGGCAGAAAGGCAATAGAACTGAGCGATAAACATCTACTAAGCACTCCTTGTGTTGACCAGTTCTGTGTAGTGGCAGGGAGTCACCTATAAAGGCTAAAGGAACTTAAGAGTCTGGATGCTCATGTAACAGCTGCACTGGTGGCACTGACTGTTTGAATTATGCTCCATCTTCAGACCCTCTTGTGATAAACATCACAAAATGATAATGTTGATAAATATCTTGTTTCTTTAGTAAGCAGCATGATACAATGCCTGAATCTGGGATTTCAGCATACCTACCATTCGGACATTGTATGTTAATTTCAAATGTTTTGAACAGATGAACAAATGAATAGATGGGAGACACAACTAAATGTATACATTTTTATATTTACCCTCCGCCCCCCCCCCCCCCACCAAAAAAAAAAAGTAGAAACAAGCAAGCATTGTCTCTGTGCCAGGTTCTTTTGCTGTGTAATGTTTTACTCCTGTCCACATAGTGACACATTCAATTCCAAGTTAGCAACATATCTGAACTGCAGAATACTGATGGGGATAGAGGGCAGAACTCTCTGGACTGATTAGCATCATTTAAGAAAGCATTCACGTGCTTGCTTCATTGGTTGCAGAGACTCCATGATGGGTGGCCTTTTAGCATTAGAAGTCAATACAGAGCAAACTCATTTGAATTAAATATGGATAAAAGAAAAGATTTGGCTATGCTTATTCTGAGATAACCTTTTAAGCTCACTAAGCCACAAAGAAAATGTTTAAGATCATCACTGAAGACATAACAAATTTTGTTTTAGAGCTGATAATCTTTAGTACCTTCTGCTGTGCAGCACAAAAAAGATTTGCTGCAGAATAAAACAGTTTCAGCAAAAGGTTTTACCAGAGCCAGTTTTGAACTATAGCAGAAACATAGGCCTTAGTGCTAATCCATCAGTGTATGTAAATCCGTGATGAAAACATATGTATGTATATGTGACTAATACTTGAAGCACAACAAAAAAATGGAGTGGAGAGGACCAAATGTCAAGAGATCAGTCGCCACACACAAGGGTAAGATGCTCCAGAATAACCTTTATTAGGACCCAACACGATCCGTGTTTCGGCTATATCAGCCTTCTTCAGGGGTCAATCGATGGATGTTCGATAGTATATCGATTGATGGAGCATTAGATAGTCAACTGATTGAAATCACAAAAACCTTGACAAGCACTTCGTATAACCCCGTGTTGGGTCCTAATAAAGGTTATTCTGGAGCATCTTACCCTTGTGTGTGGCGACTGATCTCTTGACATTTGGTCCTCTCCACTCCATTTTTTTGTTGTGTTCAATTGCTGTGGAGAGTGTGAACCCCTCTCTGTTTTTCTGTGTGTAATACTTGAAGCACAACAGATCAGAATGTGATCAAGTATTTAGGGGACCTTTTTGTAAGATTCATTAAGCACTAATGCGCACTTAATATAGGGAAAATGGCCTAATGCAGGACATGCTAAAGTGTTCTGCATTAATTTTGCCATTTGTGCGAGCTAACCCCCAGATTCTATAGATCACGCCTAGTGTTCTGCAACGAAATCCAAGCGTATTCTATAATGATGTGCATAACTTAATTGGCTTAACAAGCTAATCAGTGTTAATAACAGCACTTAAGCAATAATGAGCACTAATTGCCAATAATTAGAATTTATATGCACAACTCACTATGTGTATTTTGTAACACGGAGCGCCTAAACTCTAATGCGTGCAGTAAAAAAGGTAGCGACAAATACAGAAGAACAAAAAGCCTTTGCACAGGTCAAGCAAAGCAAATAGGCACAGCGAAGGAGACTAGAAGGACGATGGCAAAAAACTTCTAATGGACTAAAATAGTTCACATAAAAAGTTTATTGCTAAAATCTGGACTCGACACGAGTCGTGTTTCGGCCGCTTAGGCCTGCCTCAGGAGTCCCTGTAGTTTGTATCTATGGCGATTTCTGGAAGTACTACTTTTCCTCAGAATAGTGTGTCAGACTGGAATAACAATACAATTATAAACTTGACTCAAATGTACGTCGCCAATTTCTGATGAGCACCATAGATATAAATTACAGAGACTCCTGAGGCAGGCCTGAGCGGCTGAAACATGACTCATGTCGAGTCCAGTTTTTAAACAATAAACTTTTAATGTGAACTCTTTTAGTCCATTAGAGGTTTTTTGCCATCATCCTTCTTGTCTCCTTCGCTGTGCCCATTTGTGGGGAAATGGGCGTTTCGTAAGTGTACCAAAATTTACGCACACTGTTATAGAATATGGCCCTCTGTACCTAAATCTATGTGCCGGTATTTACATCAAATAAAATGTAGCCTTAATGGATGCAACCAAATTTGGTCATATGGAGAGGTGCTCGGTGCATGCTATATTCCATGTGGAAATTTAAGCTCATTCTATAAAATTTAGGCATATTTTTTTATCGCATAGATTTTTCAGGTGCAATATATAGAATCTGGCCCTAAGTATGTGGTATTTTTTTTTGGGGGGGGGGGAGTGTCAGGAGAAAAGGTGGCTGAGAGATATGATAAAGGCCTATAAAATAATGAGTGGAGAGCAACGGGTAGATGTGAATCGCTTGTTTACTCATTCAAAAAATACTAGCAGTAGGGGGCATGCAATGAAGCTACAAAATAGTAAATTTAAAATGAATCGGAGAAAATTTTCACTCAATGTGTAATTAATCTCTGGAATTCGTTGCCAGAGAATGTAGTAAAACCAGTTAGCTTAGCGGGGTTTAAAAAAGGTTTGGATGGCTTCCTTAAAGAAAAGTACATAGACCATTATTAAAATGGACTTGGGGAAAATCCACTCTTTATTTCTAGGATAAGCAGCATAAAATGTATTGTTCTTTTTTTGTGATCTTGTCAGGTACTTGTGACTTCCTGATGGAACCAGGATGCTGGGCTTGATGGACCTTCGGTCTGTCCCAGTATGGCGTACTTATGCTCCTGGGCATCTGAAATAACACTGCTTGAGAGGTGGCTTGCGATTTAACAACGTTGAATAACTTTGTGTCATCAGCAAATTTAATTACCTCACTAGTTACTCCCATCTCTAGATAGAAGCCACAGTCCGATGTTTCCAGGCCAGAACTGAAGGGCCAGTGTCATTCATCTCCCCACCCGATCATGTCCCCGACCACATGAAGACACACCCATCCATCTTCGATCAAGCCTCCCACTTATGTGCGTAACTGACAAAATACTTTAAGTTGTACACCTGTCTTTTAGATTGTACACTTGTCTTTAGGTTGTACACCTGTCTTTTAGATTGTAAGCTCCTTGAGCAGGGACTGTCCTTCCATGTTAAATTGTACAGCGTTGCGTAACCCTAGTAGCACTTTAGAAATGTTAAGTAGTAGTAGTAGTAGTAAATGTGTCCCTACCACATCCGTGAGCCCATAGTTACACTCACATCTATGGTTGGAGTAACAGCAGGTGTGTAAGTGTAAGGCGCACCGATACTGGGTTACGCTTGTATTCTGTAATGGAATATGGGATCCCAGACACCATGCATCATTGGGCACCTAAATAGAGACCCACTTACAGAATTGCTCCCTAGGGCATGGTAGAAACCCAGTCTATGAACATACATAGTAACATAGTAAATGACGGCAGAAAAAGACCTGCATGGTCCATCCAGGCTGCCCAACAAGACAAACTCATATGTGCTACTTTTTGTGTATACCCTACTTTGATTTGTACCTGTCCTCTTCAGGGCACAGACCGTATAAGTCTGTCCAGCACTGTCCCCGCCTCCCAACCACCAGTCCCGCCTCCCACCACTGGCTCTGGCACAGACCGTATAAGTCTGCCCAACACTATCCTCGCCTCCCACCACCGGCTGGCTCTGCCACCCAATCTCGGCTAAGCTCCTTAGGATCCATTCCTTCTGAATAGGATTCCTTTATGTTTATCCCATGCGTGTTTGAATTCTGTTACCGTTTTCATTTTCACCACCTCCCGCGGGAGGGCATTCCAAGCATCCACTACTCTCTCCGTGAAAAAATACTTCCTGACATTTTTCTTGAGTCTGCCCCCCTTCAATCTCATTTCAGGAAGGAACGTAGGAGCCTAACTGGTTATATGATGCGTAACATTTAGACACGAGAACTTGCGCCAGCTGTAGAACTGGTATAAGTGCTGCAGATACAAGCATAACTTACAACGTTCTTTATGTAGTGTGTGTGTGTGTGTGTGTGTATAAGTATGAGCCCCGTCCATGCTTCACCCAAGCCCTACCCATGTATACCTGCTTTGTTTGTGGATGATTTTTAAATTACGATAATGTAAACTGCTTTGAAGAGTGGTATAGCAAACATTTTGAAGAAGTATACATTTGTAGACCCCTATTGCAACTATGCATTAGGGGGCCCTTTTACAAAAGGGTTGCCATGAGGCAAAGGGCTTGTTGTATGGCAACCCAGAACTACCGCCGGGCTACGGTAGTTCTACCTCGAGCACGCACTATTTCTGGCACTATGGTAATTTTTCCCGTAATCATTAGCATGGTGCTAATCTGACAGTAATCAGAAAGCGCTGCGCACTGCCCGGTTACCGCCAGGTTACTGTGGGAGCTCTTACTGCCACCTGTATGGGTGGTGGTAAGTACTCCCTCCACATGGCCGGATGGTAAATGCAATTTTACTGCATGCCATGCCGCTTTTTGGCCTTTTTTACCCACTGTGGTAAAAAGGGTCCTCGCACGTGGCAAAAACTACCACAGGGTCCTTTTTACCGCAGCTTGGTAAAAGGACCCCTAAGTTAAGCAGGTAGTTACAAAATTGCCTTTAATTAGAATTTTGACACTTGCCCATGTATGTACACACATACAGCATAAATGCCTTTATTCTAAACATTTACATGAGTAACCAGCAGAGTTACTAACTAAAGGGTCCTTTAACCAAACAGCAGTAAAAAGTGGGTTTAGCATGCCCTCGTGGAACTTTCCCACCCGCTTAGACCATTTTTACCACTGGGGGTAAAATGGCAGAATTTCCTATTTTTAGTATTAATGGCCACAAGCTAAATTTGCCCTTAGAGTGTGGCCATTAAAACAGATTAGTGTATGAGCGATTACCACCATCCATTTTGTACATGGTAAAGGCTCTAACACTAATCACATGCTAATCAGTAGCATGCAGCACTGTAGCTGCACTAAATAATTAGTGCAGAGCATGTCTCAGTGCAGCCCACGGTATGCAATTTTTTGCTGTAGTAATCGCAGTTGTGCAAAAGGACCCCGTAGCATAATTTCATGCATGTAATTAAACTCTGGAATTTGTTGCCAGAAAATGTGGTAAAAAACAGTTAGCTTAGCAGGGTTTTAAAAAGGTTTGGATAATTTCCACAAATGAAAAGTCCATAAGCCGTTATTAAGATGAACTTGGGAAAATCCATTGCAGATTCTAGGATAAGCAGCATAAAATCTGTTTTACTGTTCTGGGATCTTGCAAGGTACTTGTGAGCTGGATTTAGCTACTGTTGGAAACAGGATACTGGGCTTCATGGACCTTCGGTCTGCCCCAGTGTGGCAACTTCTGTTCTTATATTCTTATATTTCTGGGATCTTGCAAGGTACTTGTGAGCTGGATTTAGCTACTGTTGGAAACAGGATACTGGGCTTCATGGACCTTCGGTCTGCCCCAGTGTGGCAACTTCTGTTCTTATATTCTTATATTTTTACTCCCCATAGAAGGGGCTCATGGAGACAGGGTTTGGAACTTTGGGGGGCAATTATTATAGGCCACCTAAAATTAGGCACACAGAGGATTTGCGGTACTACAGAGTCTATTCTATAAAGGAATGTAGGTGCTTACTTTCATTTATAGAATACGAGTGTAACCGGGTATTAATGTGCCTTACATTTACACATGGGCATTTATGCCAGCCACGAGTGTGGCCAGTATGTGCATAAGTTGCAATATTCTGTATGTTACATGCATAAATGGATCCCCATCTTAATCTAACCTAATACACGACTTATTTACTGCATAAATCCCAACAAGTGGTGCAAGGCACCTTACAACATAAGAAGCCCAAGTAGTACATATGGGGAATTACATAAAAACGTAATACTACAAAATAATACTTTCTACCCATGTGTATGACCCCCCATGTAAGACCCCCTTGCAAATGCACGCTATGTAAGTTAAGTGGGTATTTGCAGAATAGCGCTTAGGCAGTATACTGGTGATTGTGCAAATATATGCTAGTGTTCTAAACATTTACACATGAAGGGGTGAATTCTATGTATGATACCAAAAAAATGGTGCAGGAAAAAAGCGTTATTCTATAGACCCCATTTAAAGTTAGGTGTGGTTTAAAGAATAACACTTATACTCAGGAATCACGGCATGGCCATTTGTACCAACTGAAACATGGTGTAAATCTTTGTGGATAAATTAGGTGCATATCCCCATTATTATGCAACTACCTGTATAAACTTTAGGAATGCACTTGTTCCACCCATGACCCTGCCATTTCTGCGCCCCATTTCTGAACTGGCCCATAAAATTTAGGTGTGGATCCCGTACCCAAATTTACGTGCGTATAATTTAATATATGCACGTAAATCTCATAAGTGCCAATAATTGCTTGTTAAGCCAATTATCAGTGCCAATTAACTCATTAGTCAATTAAATAGCGCAAATAGTTTTAGCAAATTGTATAGAATTTGGGAGATAATGCATTCTTCTGCTGCTATAATCACTAGGCTCTTCTCCAATCCATTCCTACTGTTACTAAATGATTTCCTCTTTTTTTTTCATTTAAGGTTGAATTAATTGTAATAAAACTAAAGCTTGTTATCTCTCTGGTAATAGAAAAGGCTCCCTTGGGTCTCATCTCTATAACTTAGAACTGGAACTCCTCAATATGGCAAACTTAAAGATCTCAATATGTATACTTTGGAAGAAAGGCGGGAGAGGGGAGATATGATAGAGACGTTTCAATAACTATATGACATAAATGCACAGGAGGCGAGTCTCTGTCAATTGGAAGGAAGCTGTGGAAAGAGGGAGCATAGAATGAAGATGAAAAGGGAAAGACTCAGTTGTAACCTGAGGAAATACTTCTCCATGGAAAGGGTGATGAATTTGGGGAATGGTTTCCCAGTGGAAACCGTGGAAATGAAAATAGGATCTGAATTCAAGAGAACTTTGGACAGTGCATTAGATCTCTAAGAGAGTGATAGGGAGAGTAGATGGCATGGATGGGCAGAATGGATAGGCCATATGATCTTTGTCTGCCTACATTTTTCTATGTTTCTATGACACTTCAAGCTAGCATAAGCCAGTACTGATGCACCTAATATTTAGGCGTTCATACTTAACACCAGCCATAGATCTGGCATAAGTGTGGGTGCCTCGATAGAGCAGGAACACAAGTTCTGCATGTAAGTGCGAGCCCGCCTACATCCTACCCATGCTCCAACCCTATGTACACCCCTCTTGCAAAAACACGCTATCAGGCTTATTTTCGAAAGTGATCACCGACGATCTTCCGACATAAATTGGGAGATCACCAGTGATCTCTCAAAAGTGGCAAAATCGGCATAATCGAAATCGACGTTTTTGACACCATTGCCGCTTTCCTGTTGCCGCGCCAGCGAACGTTCAAGGGTGCATGTCAGCGGCGTAGTGAAGGCGGGACATGGGCGAGCATGGGCATGGCTATCAGATGGCCGGCTTTCGCGGATAATGGAAAAAAAGCGGCGTTCATCAGTATTTTGCCGGGTTTATTTGGTGCTTTTATTTTCACGGCTAAGCCTCAAAAAGGTGCCCCAACTGACCAGATGATCACCAGAGGGAATGGGGATGACCTCCCCATACTCCCCCAGTGGTCACCAACCCCCTCCCACACTAAAAAAATACAAATAAAAACCTTTTTTTACCAGCCTGTATGCCAGCCTCAAATGTCATACCCA
The DNA here is from genome assembly GCF_901765095.1 of Microcaecilia unicolor. Lineage (NCBI taxonomy): Eukaryota > Metazoa > Chordata > Amphibia > Gymnophiona > Siphonopidae > Microcaecilia > Microcaecilia unicolor. The sequence goes on along the minus strand of NC_044035.1, from coordinate 316,441,226 downwards.
GCTCTCTGACAGCAGTATGCAAGTCCCTGGAGCAGTTTTTAATGGGTGCAGTTCACTTCAGACAGGCAGACCCAGGTCCATCCCCCCCTACCTGTTACACTTGTGGTGCTAAGTGTTGAGCCCTCCAAACCCCCCCAAAATCCACTGTACCCACATGTAGGTGCCCCCCTTCACCCATAAGGTGTAGAGTTGTGGGGAGTGGGTTTGGGGGGGATTTCAGGGACTCAGCACCCAAGGGAAGGGTGCCATGCACCTGGGAGCTATTTGCATATTTTTTGAACATTTTTAGAAGTGCCCCCTAGGGTGCCCGGTTGGTGTCCTGGCATGTCAGGGGGAGCAGTGCATCACAAATACTGGCTCCTCCCATGACCAAATGCCTTGGATTTCGCCGGGTTTGAGATCGCCGGCATTTTTTTCCATTATCGCTGAAAAACAAAACCGGCGATCTCAAACCCGGCGAACTCTGGCATTTGGCCGGGCTAAACCGTATTATCGAAAAAAAAAAAGATGTCCAGCCATCTTTTTCGAAAATACAGTTCCGGCCAGCTGTTGCGCCGCCGCCAAAATACAACACCGGTGATCTATTTTGCCGGTGACGTTCGATTATGCCCCTCCACGTGATTTAAGTGGGTATTTACACAATAGAAATTTCACACTTACGTTTGTGCATAGATATGTAAATGCTAGTAATTCTAAACATTTATGTGCATAGCATGCGTATAAAAGTTAGTCCTGAGGTTACAGAACTGCCCCCCAGTGGCGTAGCCAAGGGCGGGCTTGGGTGGGCCCATGCCCACCCACTTTGGGTTCAGGCCCACCCAGTAGCAGCATACCTATGATGCCCCACGAGCTGAAAACTCCCAACAAGTGTCCCTCCTGCATACCTTGTAAGTAGCAGATCTTCGCCTGCAGTGAGCAGTGACATACATACTGCTCGCACTGGCCTTCCCTCTGATGTATTTCTGCCTAAGCGGAAACAGGAAGTTGCATCAGAGGGAAGGGTGTGGGGCCAACATGAGCAGTGTGTATTAGTTGCTGCTCGCTGCTGGTGAAAATCTGCTATTTAAAAAGGTATATGGGAGAGGGGGGATGTTTGAGAGACCATATGGCATGCAGGCGAGAGAAGAAGAGACCAAATCACGTATGGGACGGGGCGAGGCTCTTCTGCCCACCCATCTTGGGCCCAGGCCCACCCAAAATTGGGTGTCTGGCTACGCCCTTGCTGCCCCCTATTTTCGCTTTGAAAATCCAGCAAAGTTCACAGAGTGAAAAGTACATGTATACAATTACCTCTTTAGCTTTGTTGCTGAGGCTGACCCTGGAAGCTTGTTAGAACAGTGACACTGAACCTACGAAAATTCTACTGACAGCACTTCTGTAAATCCATCTTGAGGGCTTTGATCTGATCACAATGCTATCTATAGTCCTAAATATCATTAAAAATCCATTACTATAGTACTTTGTAGTGTACAGTTCCCATTACAACTTTTTCTAAAAACAAATGTGAAAAATGAAAGATTTGTGACAACTCAATTGCTTCTTGCTTCATTGTTTTTATAGTATGAGACATCATGGCATGAGACAAACATTCAATGGTGTTATGACTTTAGAGTAATTGCAGAATACTGTAAAAGTGCTATGACAAATTGCTTAAATATACCCTACTATTGGAGCGCTGTGAATTGTGTTCTGCTGGTGAAATAATAGGTCTGATCATAATTTCTATATCTGAAAGTTATGGATCATAAGATCTGCTGATATACCTTGATCAATGAGCCAAATTGTAAAGGACTTAAATACAAAACAACTTACACATCCAGCTTCTCCTACATAAGCGCACAACTATGGAATGGACTCCCAAAAGCTGTGAAAACAATCCACGACCACCTAAACTTCAGGAAATCACTAAAAACCCACCTCTTCAAAAAGGCCTATCCCACTGATCCAACGTAAATCCCCACACCCAGGAACACAGCATATCCAATGATCGTACTGGACAATTACAATCCTCATTCCCTTCGACCCTCATGACGCTTGACTCATACCTACCTCATTGACCATAATATAACCTTGTATTTGTTGTCAACCGAATTGGCAAACGCCTTTGCGGTACTATGTAAGCCACATTAAGCCTGCAAATAGGTGGGAAAATGTGGGGTACAAGTGGGACCCTCTCAGAAGGCAAGGGCAAAATTCTTGAAGATTTGGGGTCCTTACATCCAGTCCTTATCTCCACGTGTGCACAGTTCAGTGTTAAGTGGTTTATATGTTTTTCTTGTTTGTTTTGTTTGCATGGGAATGTTCAATTCTGGAGGCAAATGCGCCTTAATATGTAGACTGTTCAGTTGCAACGTTTAGGTCGGGGGGGTAGACAATTTACGGGAGGGGGAGGAGATTTAGGTGGGAAGGGGGAATAATTTACAAAAACTCATTGAGTTGTTGATTTGTATTGGAGGGTGTGAACTAATTTTTTAGCTCATGTATGTGTTTCTTGCAAATGGTGTAATTGTTTGCACTATGTCAGTTGGATCTTAATAAAAGCGTTGAAATATAAATAAATAAATACATATTTTGCACCAGATAGAGTAAGGTATCAGTTTAGTAAAGTGCAGTAAATATTATACACTTATTCACACATTTTATATATGTTGCTCAAATATGGGTGTGCTGCTGAGATGCACGTGCAAATTAATTAACTTAACAGGCTCTTAGCCATCAAATAACTGGGTGCCAACAACCGATTATTGATGTTAATTGGCAAACATTAAAATTTGTGCACGCATCTGGCTGCCTGCTATTCTATAAGGCTGGGTGCTCTGAGGCCCCCATTTACAACAGCTGGTAAAAGGGAAGTCTCGCCTTCACGCAGGAAATGGCTGTGTGACAAGTAAAGCACTTGCCGGTGGCGATAAGGGCTCCCGCGTTAACCCAGTGGTAACCGGGCAGTATACGGCACTGCCTGATTACCACTGGATACACTCCGGCACTACAAAAATAAATACATTTTTGTAGCGCCGGAAATGAGGGTGTGCTAGGGGTGGGAAGTTCCGCCGGGCTGCTGCGTTGGGCTTACCGCTGGTTAATAAAAGGAGCCCTAAGTGCATATACCAGTGAAGGTGTCGCTATGGGAGGGGCATTAGTGTATCAGAGACGTTCTCAAATTTGCATGTGTACTTATAGAATATTGGGTGAGAAAAGCCTAACGGGTGCCAGCATTTACACCAGGTTTCAACAGGTGTAAGTCTGGTATCGGCACTACACATTATTCTATAAAGGGTGCGCTAATTTTTTTGGTGCCCATTTTTTAGCGCTATTTATACAGTTCCCCCCTTCTGCATTTTAACAGTAAGTAGTGTCAACTGTATAACTGGGGTCTGGTAGGAGCCTATTCCATAAAGGAACATAGGCACATGCTTTTCTTTATAGAATATTAGCATAACAGCAAAAATATGTGCCTATAATTTAGGGGCAAGCACTTAACCTCTCTGTTCCTATAGCAATATTAGATGACGGATCCTTTTACTAAAACTGCAGTAAAAGGGGGCCTGCGCTGGTGTCAACATGAGTTTTTCGCGTGTGCTGAGGCCCGCTTTTACCACAGTGGGTAAAAAGCTATTTTTTTCTGAAGACAAGAAATGGCCATGTGGTAAGTGAACCACTTGCAGTGCGGCCATTTCAGTGGGATCACATCCATTGATGTTCCAGTAAGGGTAACCGGGGAGCACGCAGCGCTGCCCAATTACCACCAGGTAAGCACCAGTGCCTACAAAAATAGAAACTTTTTTTGTAGTGACAGAAATGGCGCACGCTGGGGGTGAGAACTACTGCTGGGCTCCTGCAGTTGCCGGATAATAGTTCTGGACTGATGCGCGGCAAGCCTGTTTCCATGCACCAATCTTTTAGTACAAGGACCCCTTAGTGAATTAGCCTTAAAATGGGGAAACTCTTTTTGCGTCCCTATTAGAAGAGCTTGTGAGTGTGGATATGTGAACTTTCAAATACCAGCATTCGAATTTACAAATTAGATCATGTTAAAACTTTTACAAAAAGTTTGGAGTCGCTCACATTAAACAGGATAAGCTTTAATCCATCTGCATAGATCAAGAGGAACCCAGTGTTTCACGTGACTCCTGGGAAGCACATCGTCACAATGCATTTGGCTAAGCAAAGAATCAACAGATTTTAACCTGCCTTATGACTAATCAGAGTGCACTCATTTTAACCTCTTGGTGCTAGTGAACCATGTCATTGTGAGCTTGCTGCTTCCTGCTGCTGCTCAGTACTGAAATTTAGATAGTAGCAACTTGATCTAAGGTGTAAAGGAGGAGTCAATGGAAATGAACATTCCAGAACCAATGAGGAAGGGGCAGTTCCAAAAGTCTTCTGTTGCCCTAATGCTGAGCTCAGAGTTTTCTCATTGCAATTTTTTACTCCATCTCCTAACATTTAAGGTGCATTTTTCAGTAGTGTTTCAAGGCAATTTAGATCCAGGTACAGTAGGGAAGGGGAGGAAAGAAAAGGGATTTTGGATAAGCTCATGATTTTTTCAGTTATACCTCAAGGTGAGTGGCATTCAAGTAAACATGCCATTCCCTGACACTGGAGGGCTTCCAATTTAATTTTGTACTTGAGGCAACAGAGGGTTAAGTGACTTGCCCAAATCCCATGCGCCACAGTGGGATTTGAATCGGGTTTCCTTGGTTCTCAGCCTGTTGATCTAACCATTTAGTTTATGATAAAGTTAGTTAAATTTTCATTGTATCATTACCGAAAGTAGTATTTAAATTTTGAATGCCAGAGCCAATTGAGGTCTAATATACGCTGTCCTTTGGTTGTGTAAGTTCCACACTTGTCACCTAATTCACTGCTCAGACCATGGCCTGTATGGTTTGTGTCATATGTGAAACTCCATTTTTTATAGGGGCTCAGTGTTCATAATGAGACATCTGGGTGCAGGCATTAACATTTTCCCAGTATTCTTCAAAAGGCTGTGCTGTACACATACTGCCCGATATTCAGTCCACAGCAGTAAGAGGTGCCTGAGTCACTCACAGCCACGGCCTAAACAGGCCCCAGATATTCAATGAGTGGACTTTTGAATATCCAAATATTAGCGGTCACCTAGAAGTTAACAAGGCACCCAGACGATATTCAGACTGGTGCCCGGTTAACTTTAGCAAATAAAGGGGGTCTTTTACCAAAGATTAGCTTGAGTTATCTGCAGCAGGGCCTACAGGAATAAAATGGGACCTGCTGCAGGTAACTCGAGCTACCTTTAGTAAAAGCCTTTTTGCTGTCCTAACTTTATCTGGTTACTTAACCAGTTAGTGGACTGAAAATCGCCACTGCCAACTTCTGTCCACACTCTGCCTCTGGCCCGTTCCTAACCTAACTGGTTAAGAGATGGCTGGTTAGTGATATTCAGTTGAACTAACCAATTAAGTGCCCTTGAATATCATGTGCCAGGTCACTCAGCAAGGTTTAAAGACACGTGCACATACACATCTATTTGATGGCACAAACAGCAGGAACAGCAACTTTAGAAAAAACACATATTGAAGCAAAAGAGTGGCATCACTTGGGAGCTTCTGCATAAAAGACCAAATTCTATAAATAGTGCTGAAAAAATAATGTGCTAAACACTATTCTATAAACAACGTTAAATGTTAGGCACTGTTTATAGAATACACTTAGCTTCAGGATCAGCACCTAACTTCAGACATAAGAATTTACACCAAGTAAACCCTAGTGTAAATCCTCGCACCTACAATAGGTGCAGATTCCCCTTAGTCTAAAACAGCGTGCATAAGCTGTAGGAACAACCCTGATCTACCCATGATCCTCTTGTGGCCACACCCCTTTTTGGAGCTATGTGTAAAATTTGCATGTGGATCCCCACAGCTATAAATGCGTACATAAATTTCAATTCAAGCCAATTAGTGCTGATAATTGATTATTAGCACCCAATTATCATTGCAAATTGGCTCACTAATCAATTAAATTGTACATTCAAATTAGGCTCACACCCAAATTTGAGTGCACAATTTGAAGCACCATTTATAGAATTTCAAGAAAAGTGGCCTGATTTCAAAAGTCTCCGCGTATAAGTGGTGCCAATTAACCAGTAAAAACACAAAAAGGTTTTTAGATTTTGAGGTAAAAATAAAATAAGTATCCACCGAATACCTTGTTTATATCCCTGGCCAAAATGAGCACTTTAATTAAACCTATGCATGCCTCAGAACTGCTGCAAAAACCAACATTTAAAATATTTAATTCTTTAAAATATGCATGTATTTCCTATTGTAAAATAAGAAATACACATATAAATTTTCAGTCCATCCCAACCACACCCACTTGAAATCTTTGCATTCCCAGTACCTAAACATGTAAACAGTGGTTTTCAGAAATAATGGTTTACATGTATATGTAATCTAAAATATAAATGTACTATTTACAAATGTAAATGCTTCTAAAATTACCTCCATAATGTGACAATTTACCTCTGGCTACCTCAGCCACAAATACCACAGAGCGAGCTCAGCTTCATGGAGCAGTTCTTAATACTACTCAGGACAATTTGGGCCCTGTTTACTAAGCTGTGCTGTAGGTGCATTAATGTTTTTAGCGCATGCTAAAAATTAGCGCACACTAATGCTAAAGACACTAAAAACACTAGCACACCTTAGTAAACAGAGTCCGACCCACTCAGGGCCTCCGCTCTAGGTGCCCAGCGCTCCCACCAGGTGCTGTGGAGGACTTGCAGCCCTTCTGCATATCCTTTACAGCCTTCTCCGGGGTGACTCCCAGGTCCACTTCGATCCACTCAGGGCCTCTGCTCTAGATGCTGTGCGCCATCGTGGCATTTTTCTCTTTACATTTATTTTTCTCCCAGTTACTACTTATGGCTCCAGTACACTTTTTCTTCTTGGTACTGTCCCTTCCTAATCTGTTTCTCCATCTGAAACGACCTTACACTACAGGAACGCATTGTCCACTCTCTGTATTCATCATCTCACCATCTCTTTTTTTCTCTTCCTTTTTCTCAGCTCTCAACCTTCAACATTTCCTTCCTTCCATTCATCCATGTCCTTTCTATCTGAGTACATATTGCCTTTGTCGCTGTCGTCATACCTCTCCTACTCTTCTCCATACTCTTTGCTCCTTCTCCTTCTCTCCACTGGGGACATTAATCCCAATCCTGGTCCTCCACATCAGCTCTTATCCTATTTGTGCAAGTCACACCATGATATCTCCAATCTAATTTCTGTTCCTCTCCTCCCCCTCTTCTTCCCTGCCTTTCTCTTGCGAACTGTGGAATGCCCGCTCTGTCTGTAACAACCTTCCCTACATCCATGACCTCTTTATCTCTCGTACACTCCATCTGCTTGCCATAACTGAAACTTGGCTTTACCCTGAAGACTCTGCTTCAGTCGTGGCCCTATGCCATGGAGGTTATCTTTTCTCCCATACTCCTTGCCCAGTTGGCCGCGGAGGTGGTGTTGGGCTACTACTTTCACCCTCTTGTAGATTTCAACCTCTTCTTCCACCTCAGTCTCACTGTTTTTCTTCCTTCGAAGTCCACTCCATCCGTCTATTTGCTCCTCTGCCTCTCTGAGTAGCAGTCATTTATCGACCCCCTGATAAGTCCCTTTCTCACTGACTTTGATGCCTGGCTTTCCTTCTTTCTTGAACCTTCATCTCCTTCCCTCATTCTTGGGGATTTTAACATTCATGCTAATGATCCCTCTGACTCTTATGCTTCTCAGTTTCTTGCTTTAACATCCTATTTCAATCTTCAACTGTGTTCCACTGCCCCCACTAACCAGAATGGCCACTGTCTTGATCTTATCCTCTTCTCAAACTGCTCACTCTCCAGTTTCTGTGCCTCAACTCTTCCCCTCTCTGACCATCATCTGATAACTTTCACACTTAAACACCCTCCTCCCCAGTCCCGTCCAATTTTCACCAATACATTTAGGAATCTTCAGGCTATTGACCCTTCTACTCTGTCCTCCAGTGTTTCAAATCTCTTCTCTACCACTATGTTATCCAAGTCTGTCAATGAGTCTGTCTCTTCCTATAATACTACTCTCTCCTCTCCTCTGGATACTCTCGCTCCTCCCATTCCCTGTTCTGTAAAACATACCAAACCCCAGCTTTGGCTGACCTCTAGAATCCGCTACCTACATTCCTGTGCCCGCTCTGCTGAATGCCTTTGGCTGAAATCCCGTGCCCATGCTGACTTCATACATTTCAAATTTTGCTGACCTCCTTCCAATCTGCTCTTTTACTTGCCAAACAGGACTCTTGGCTCAAACCCTCGATGTCTCTTTGCCACACTGAACTCTCTACTCAAAGTGCCTTCACCTCCAACTCCCCCTTCATTTTCTCCCCAGACTCTGGCTGAGTACTTTCATGATAAGGTTCACTCTCCTTCCCTTAGTCCATTCTCTCAACCCTCCAACCCCTGCCTCCTTTTCTTCCTTTTCTGAAATCACTGAAGAGGAAACTACACATCATATTTCCTCCTCGAAACTAACTACCTGTTCCTCTGATCCTATTCCCACCCATCTACTTAACACTATCTCTCCTACTGTCATCCCTTTTATCTGTCATATCCTCAATCTTTCACTGTCCACTGTGACTGTTCCTGATGCCTTCAAACATGCTGTAGTCACACCTCTCCTTAAAAAAAAACCTTCATTGGACCCTACCTGTCCTTCCAACTATTGCCCCATCTCCCTCCTCCCTTTCGTATCCAAGATACTTGAACGTGCTGTTCACTGATGTTGCTTTGACTTTCTTTCATCTCAAGCTATTCTTGATCCACTTCAATCTGGCTTCCACCCCCTTCATTCAACTGAAAAAGCACTTGCTAAAGTCTCCAATGATCTGTTCCTGGCCAGATCCAAAGGTCTCTATTCTATCCTCATCCTTCTCGATCTATCTGCTGCTTTTGACACTGTTGATCACAGCCTACTCCTTCATAAGCTGTCCTCACTTGGATTTCAGGGCTCTGTTCTTTCCTGGTTTTGTTCTTATCTCTTCCAGTGTACCTTTAGTGTATACTCTAGTGGATCCTCCTCTACTTCTATCCCACTGTCAGTTGGTGTTCCTCAGGGATCTGTCCTGGGACCTCTTCTTTTCTCCATCTATACTTCTTCCCTTGGTACTCTGATTCATCCCATGGTTTTCAATATCATCTTTACGCTGATGACTCCCAGATTTACCTCTCCACACCAGAAATCTCAGCCAAAATCCAGGCCAAAGTATCAGCCTGCCTGTCTGACATTGCTACCTAGATGTCTCAGCGCCATCTGAAACTAAACATGACTAAGACTGAGCTTCTTCTCTTTCCCCCCTAAACCAACCTCTCCTCCTTCCCCATTCTCTATTTCTATGGATAACACTCTCATCCTTCCTGTCTCATCAGCTTGTAACCTTGGGGTCATCTTCGACTTCTCCTCTCCTTCTCTGCACATATTCAGCAGACTGCTAAAACCTGTCGTTTCTTTCTCTATAATATCACCAAAATTCACCCTTTCCTTTCTGAGCACACTACCAGAACCCTCATCCACACTCTCTTATCACCTCTCACTTAGACTATTGCAACTTGCTTCTCACAGGTCTCCCACTTAGCCATCTCTCTCCTCTTCAATCTGTTCAAAATTCTGCTGCATGACTAATATTCCGCCAGTGTCGTTATGCTCATATTAGCCCTCTCCTCAAGTCACTTCACTGGCTTCCTATCCATTTCCGCATACAGTTCAAACTCCTCTTATTGACCTATAAGTGCATTCACTCTGCAGCTCCTCAGTACCTCTCCACTCTCATCTCTCCCTACATTCCTCCCCGGGAACTCTGTCCACTGGGTAAATCTCTCTTATCTGCACCCTTCTCCTCCACCGCTAACTCCAGACTCCGTTCCTTTTATCTTGCTGCACCATATGCCTGGAATAGACTTCCTGAGCCGGTACATCAAGCTCCATCTCTGGCCGTCTTCAAATCTAAGCTAAAAGCCCACCTTTTTAATGCTGATTTTAACTCCTAACCCTTATTCACTTGTTCAGAACCCTTATTTTATCATCCTCACTTTAATATTCCCTTATCTCTTGTTTGACCTGTTTGTCTGTCCTAATTAGATTGTAAGCTCTGTCGAGCAGGGACTGTCTCTTCATGTTCAAGTGTACAGCGCTGCATACGTCTAGTAGCGCTATAGAAATGATAAGTAGTAGTAGTAGTACTTTGTGGCGTGTGGAAAAAGTCCAAGACATCCTAAATCTTTCAAACAAAACATAGCTCTGATTCTGATTCCAGTTGTCATCCACCTACAGTCTGAACCACATCAGCATGAAACAAATTGGAATGGGAGGTGGTTTCCAACCAACATGCCAGTACTATGTGAGTACATTACAAACAAATTTTGAAATACAGTTGCATTTCACATTGTTCAGCTAGTCGCAGCAAAGCTCATGCAGCTTCCCCCTCCCTTCTCATGATTTATTCCTAGCAGATTTAAACAAATAGCTGTAAAGCTGGCAACATTCACTAGAAACAGGCCAACAACTTTTTGTTTCCATGTTTGGATGAAGATTGTTTAGAATGTATATACTGTCAAATTCAGCACAATCCTTTGTCAAAGCATTGTGTACAATGGAAAATAATGCTTATTAACACAATGGTGCTCAGTCTGAAGTGTAAATAGGAAAGGCTTAGCTTGGTCAGCTGCTAGCCACATGGTAATAGTAAGCAGAACTGTCTGAAATTCACACACTTTCTGCCTGAGCTTTCATTTTACCAGCAAAACATCCTCTTAGCAGAGGGAACCCACCAAAACATAAGCAGTGGAAGAACTACATGTCAAAAGCACCATGGGAGGTGGGGGAATGGCAGGAAAGAACTCAGGCCTCACCTTGACCATGATCCTTCACTGTCTCATAACATGAAACATTTGCTCCACCTTCAAAAAGATAAATGCGGCTTTCGATGACAGCCAGTGTTATCTGAGGATTAAAATAGCCTTCTTTCAGTGCTCAACATTAAACTCCTCCACATTTGCAAAATTGCAAACAGATGCAACTCAAGTACCTGCAAATAATCTGCCAAGACCAATTTCAAAAGGGAGATTTCAAAATATGTGGAAGTCATTAGGACGTGTATTATTTTTGCAATGAATAGGCGCCAGGAGTGTCTCAAGAAGCAGATGGGTGCTATGTTGTTTATAAAAGCTCAACAGAATATTTGCCTGTAAATGAAGACATATAAGCTATATGAAACAATTACGTTAAAATGGTGAATGTTCCAAAGCTAATTGTAATGGTCTTTCAAGATTGGAATTCTTCATTTCTTTGAGCCTGCTAAAACATCACTTTAGGTTAAGGTTCTGACTGATATGATTGGAAAAAAAATGGCAGGAAATTAGTCAGTGCTCTTGGTTTCACTGTTATAAATGTGGCTTCCTTATCAGTTATTTACACTTGTGCAAATATTTTAAGTAAATATTTTCTCCACATGCAAGAAAAATATGACCTTAATCCCCTGGGAAATTAAAGAACGGATAGTGAAGAAAATGTAAAGCTTAACAACAGAAAAAGATATTCTACAAAAATAAACCAACACCACAAGAGCCAACTTTTAGAAAGATTCAACTCCTAGAAGAAATAAAATTGCATCTCAAAGGCACAAAGGAAAAAAGTGCTGCCTAGTTATCCTTATCCATGTATGTATGAGCACACGCAACCAGCACAAATTTCTAGAATGGGATAAGCCCAGGGCATCTGTAGTTGCAAAAAAAAAAAAAAAAAAAACAGTAATGAGAGAGCCGAAGAACTAATTACACTGTATGTAGAGTAATAATTAGACTTATGAGTCTTTAATATAAATGCAGGAGGTCACGTAGCTCCATCTGCCTGCAGTAATAATCAGGAGATTGATAAGCAAAACTGTCTGTGCCCTTTGTCTTCACTCCCAGTCCTCAACTGCAGCCAAAAGGTCAGAATTTCAGACACCTTTAATGCAGAGCTTCCCAAACTGTGGGTTGGGACCCTCCATGTGGTCACAAAACCCATGTTTGGGTCATTACCTGGGTGGGCTCTCCATAGGTGCATCTTTATTCTGCACGGGGTCACACAATTTCATTTGGCCACAATCATGGAATCACACCCACAAATTAGATTGGCAATATGAATATGCATGACAGAGATTTGCATGCTTACTACCTCCCATTTACGTAAATCTCTAATGCATATGCATTAGGGTATCCTGACAATTGGCCACCTTGTGGATTGGAAGTGAAAACCAAGGACCGATGGAGTCAGCATTAGGTGCTAACCAGATAAGTGTTTTTCTTTAAAGTTTCCAGGTCACTAAACAGACATATTTTGGGGCAATTTAAGAGGGTCTTTTACTAAGCTGTGGTAGTGGTTTTAGCTCAGTGTAGAAATCAGCTGGCGGTAAACGCCGAGATGCCCATTATATTCCTATGGGTGCCTCAGCATTTACTGCCAGCTGATTTCTACCATGAGCTAAAAACGCTACTGTGGCTTTGAAAAAGACCCCCTAAGTCAATGTGTGCCCATTATTTACTCATATAATTTGAGGCAAATCCAGGGGCATTTCAGGAGCAAGGCATTTATTTTGACAACGATGATATTCAACGACTATCCAAATATATATATAAGTGGATCATATAAACAGCAACTCTAACTTTATAAAGATAAGTTATTCAGCAGTTCAACATATATAGATAAATTGAAAATATACACAAAGTTAATTTATACAAATATCTTTATGCATTGGCTGTCTCACTGAATATTGCAGAAGTCCAAGCAGAAATGAAAACATTCTCTAGGAGTTCCCAGTGTTGAGTTCTGTGCATTCAAATAGATTTCACGCACATTCATTGTGGATATCCTGGTTTGTGTCCTTCAAGGACTGGATTTGGGGACCTGTGCACCAGAAGATAGCTATCATCTCCAAGCCCACCCATATGTTTTTCCTTTTAAGGTTTATCCTATTTTCATTTAACTTAATTTTATTTATTTGTAGCGTTTGTATCCCACATTTTCCCACCATTTGCAGGCTGTTATAGTCATAGCTATCTCTGCCGACAAAGTTCCATAATTTGAACATTCTGAGTCAAAATCTCTCTTTCTTAAGCTCAAGAATTCTATTGTCCTTTCATCGCTATGTATACACCTTATTTTGTGTTTAGCTGCTTCAGCAACATTTTGTAAGTGCCGGCCGATATTCAAAGGGAGTTAACAAGCTGGGAACAGCCACTGACTGGTTAACTCGCTTATTGGTGATTATCTGGTCATTTTCAGCAGCACTTAACTGGTTATCTTCGCTGAAAATAACTGATTAGCGCTAAAGTGCAAGTTGGCTATCTCGAGACATTAAAGAGGTGGAGTCCGATTAGCTCCCAATATTCAGAGGTAACCAGGCACACGCTAGCTGGCTTAAAAAAAAAAACCAGATATTCAATGCCGGCAACCAGATATGGCCCGGCATTGAATATCCAGATTCAGTGCTGGCAGTGGACATTAACAGTGCTGTCTGCCACCAGCTGAACATCAGGGGGACTATGACAAAAATGAACCTCACTTCTAAGGGTGTTTTGAAGATTCTTCCTCTTAGCTTCACTGCAAATGAATGCCTATCACTTGTGTAATTCCAGTAAGTTCCCTCAGGTAGGAGTGAGGTGGAGAAAATCTGTATGCCTGGAATATTCAGAATCTGATTATATACACAACAGTGAAGAAGGTGAACCAACAGATCTTGATGCTATTGCTTTTGACATATTTTGGCAGGCTTACAGTTGCTGTGGAAGTCCAAGACCAACACAACAGAAGGCCCAATGGAAGTCTGAGACTCGGTTTGAATTTCACTTAAAGCACTGAAGTTAAAAAGGGCATTCAGCCTACAAAAGCAACTTCTGAATGATATTCTTGCAATAAAAAACATTTTAATCTGTTCCTAAGAGAATTCTTATGAGAGAAATTCACTGTTACCTCCATGACACTCATAATTTTTCATTTCGTTGTGCAGAAGTTGCTACTAGGCCCTAAAGCCTGCCCTGAGACCTTCACTAACTTCTTCCAGCCTGGCACTACACAATTATACTTGCAAAATATAAGGAAGTGGAAAAACGATGAAAACCACAGCAAGACTGAAATGATTTTTAAAAAATCAGAGCAATAACAAAAATAAAAGAACACACGAACCAGAAAAAAAATAAGAAAAACAAACTAATCAGAGCCCAAATTTTGGTATGGAACTCGTAAGGAATATAAAAATTTTATAATTGTGCTACAAATCAATCTTACTGAAAGTGTCACAAAATGTAATGTTTTAATGCATGGTACTGTAGTCTACTTTAACACGATGATCTCCTTGAAGCCCTCAAAATTAAACACAGCTTCTGCTTTTTTTTTTTTTTCTAAGATTGTTACATAGCTAGATAACCCCTTTCCAGTTTAAAAGAATGAACAGACTTTCAGGTTTTACAGTTTTCTATTATGCAGACTGACAGACAAGTACATTTAAAAGGAAATACATATGGGGATGACATCGTTTATGCATGCTGATATAGATCTCGAGTTCCTAGTCTCCATTGGTAATGATATTGTTATCTTAAGGCATTGATCTGGCCCATGATTATGTAGGACTAATATTTATATGAACCCTTCTGGTACCATCTTGTAAAACAGTTTCCAAAGGGCTTCTCTTCTTACCTTCAGGCTCATGTGGTATGGGGGAGGATTCAGTCAGCTCCAGGGCCCTATATGCTCTGTGACCTCTCTTTCCTACTACACAGGTAGTCTCCACTCACCACAGTGAAGAGAAATTCAGTCCTTGCTGTGGCTAAATAAAACAAAGAGCTAGATTTATTAAAATGCATTACCATGTTAACTCGAACTAATGCACTTAACACGTGTTATTAGTAAATAGGGCCCATTGCATAAAATGGAACCTGTGGTAAATAACGTGCATTAAGTGTGTTAGCACATAGTAATGCGGGACTGCCTTTTAGTAAATCTATCCAAAAGTCCTTACTGGGTGATCGATAAAAATAACATAGACAAAAACTTTGCTTACAGGAAAAAATAATTTGTACATAGTTGGTAGAAATTCTTCCGCTCATGCTTCCAAAGATGCGGAAGGGCATATTCAATATGACGTCTAAGTCCAACTTTGGACATTTTGCACAAAATATCCAAGATCCGAACAGTGAATATAGCGATTTTTGAAACAACAAAACATCTATCTTTTATTTCAAAAATGGCCACTTGCTAGATGTTTTTGTGCTGTGTACCTTTATCTATTTGGTCCATTTTTGAAAAATGCACAATATCAGTCCATTGGGATGCAGGAGCAGTCAGCATTCTTAATAGACTGCCCACACAGACATCCCAGCAGAGAAGTGAGGCACCCTAGGGGACACTGCAGTGGTCTTCACCTAAATGCTTCCAGGTACACATCTCACCATTACTCCCTTATATTGTATAGTCAGCCCCCTCCCCAACCCACCAAAAACCTACTGTATTCAACTGTACACCATTACAATAACCCTTATGGTTGCAGGTGTCACCTATATTGTTTTTATCATTTTTATTTATTAGGATTTATTTACTGCCATTTTGAAAGAATTCACTCAAGGTCATGAACAGTAAGAATAAATCATACATGAGCAACAGGCAATTACAGCAGTAAAAATATTCAAATAACAATACATAGTATGGCATAGTATACTACTTACAATGTCAACACAAAACATAATAGAACATTTTAATTGACAGTGTAGGGTATAAACACAGATGGAACATATAGATAGGTAAGACATTACTAATTTAAAGAAAGTTGCACATGAGATCAGAGAGATGGAGTTAGAAAATAAGGTGACTAATTTCAAGAGAGGTGCACATGAAGTCTGTCCTATCCCTTATCCCTTACTTGTCCTGTCTGTCTGTCGTAATTAGATTGTAAGCTCTATTGAGCAGGGACTGTCTCTCCGGTAGCACTATAGAAATGGTAAGTAGTAGTAGTAGCAGGTCAGAGAGATGGGTAAATATTATTTCAGCTAGGGTAGGAATGGATAACCAAGTCATATGAAATGCATTATAGAAGACTAGCTTAGTGTGGATCATCTCAGTGCCTAACTTTGGGTGCCATTTACTAAATCACACCCTATCAGCCTCATTTTCGAAAGAGAAGGACGCCCACCTTTCGACACAAATCGGAAGATGGGCGTCCTTCTCACAGGGTTGTCCAAATCGGTATAATCGAAAGCCGATTTTGGATGTCCCCCAACTGCTTTCTGTCGCAGGGACAACCAAAGTTCAAGGGGACGTATCGAAGGCGTAGCGAAGACGGGACTTTGGCATGCCTAATACATACATGGACGTCCTCGACCCATAATGGAAAAAAGGGTGTTTTGGGGAGCTCAGCACATCTTGTTTCGATAATACGGGTTTCCCCACCCCTCTACCGGGATGTTTTGCGAGGACATCCTCAACAAAACTTGGGCATCCCTTTCGATTATGCCCCTCTATATCTCCTAACCAAAAGCACAGAGAATTCAAAACAACAGTAATTTGTCGAAAAATGGGGGAAGACCCAAAGGGTGCAGCCTTTGAGCCAACTGAGCTGGACGAATGAGAGAGGAGCTTGAAAAGCACATGTTATAAAATGACATTTTGCACCCTCCTAACCTTCTTTTGCTGTCCACAGTGAGTCTCAGAACATGCTGCAACCAATGACTAACAAAATTGAAGTAGTCTTTACAGGAGCATCTGGTATTAAATGGCAAAAGCCTGACAAGCCATCTCCTAGCAAATACTCTGAATGCCAATGACTCGGAAGATCAAAGTTGCAGGGCAACTGCGCCAAATTTTTTGTGATATTGGTTGAGACTTGCTCTGATTTCAAGAATTAAACGTTGATATGGCTCAATTGCATATGAAGCTTTCCACCTTAAAAATGCTTGGGCATCTTTGAGACTCATCTGAGCTTGAGCTTAAGATCTTCCAGTGCAGTACAAGTAGCTGGGAAAGACACTGCAATGTCTAGAAGACAACCTAGAGATCATAGGCAATAGGAACAGAAGAAATAACCTATGGATTTATGGGATCCCAGAGGGATCAGAAGGCACCTGTACAGTGTCCTTTGTTGACTCATGGCTGCCCTCAATATTGAATCATAGTTTCAAGAAGGACTTGAAGGCCCAGCATACTTATCAGATCTGACTAAAAGACTGGACGGATTCAAAGTCCTATGACCCTTCCTTATAAAATTATTGCATCATCAACAATTAGTTGAAATTTTAATCAAAGCTATAAAATTGTTATCATGGAGGACTTTGCAAAATCTACAGAAGATAAAATAAGGAAGTTCCTTGCTCTCTGACTGAGATTGAAGGCCTTGGATGCTTGATGTGACTTATTGGCTTCAGCACAAATGAAGGTGACATACCTTAATTGCACCAAGACCATCGTAAATCCATCCAAACTGGAGACGTTTCTGGAAAAGAAGGAAAGTGCTGAACTGGCACTATTACTCATATTGATATTCTGATTGCTGCTAGTGCGTTCTTTGCTGCTTGGACTCTTCTCTGTATGGCACAGTGGTGGCTAGAGGCCTCCTACCCATCTTTCCCTCTCAGTTGAGCATTGTTTTGCTACAGAGCTCTGTGTGTTATGGTTTGTACGTTAGATTTATTAGTTTTATGTGTGAATACTAAATGAAGGGTATCTTTGTTATTATTCACTATAGTGATTATCTTTTGCAATTTGCTATAATTTTCTTAAAGATGCATGCTATGAGTAGCATAAACATTTTGCTGGCTTTGGTTTTTGATCATGGCTAACTACAAACTTGCTACTTCGAATGTTCAGGGAATTAACCATCCAATAAAGCATGAAAAGATTTTATTGTATTTCAAACATATGAATGCTAATATCATTTTTGTTGAAGAAAGAAATCTCTCAGCAGGTGAATCTCTTAGACGTAAGAGGGACTGGGTCAAAGATTGTGTTTTTCCCCAATGTTGGGCAAAAAAATAGATATACTTTTAGCTAAATCATTAGATTAGAAACTAATTTCACATAATCATGACTCAGAGGAGAGGTGGGTGATTGCAGTTGTACAAATTAGCTAATGAGAACTGCACTCTTGTTAATGTATACTGCCCTAATCTTGATGACCCCAATTTTTTTTCACACTGTAGCACATGAACTCTCCAAAGTTAATGTAGACCATATTATTATGGGAGGTGACCTACATTTTGCACTGGATCTTAACTTTGATAGAAAATCAGTAGTTAAATGTAAACAGCTAAGGTCAAGAGCTGTAGTGCATCAAATGATGGAAAATTGGGGTCTAATAGATGTCTGGTACATGTTCTACCCGCACTCTGGAGGATACCCTTTATTTGATTATGTATTTGTTTTGTTGTGGTTTTTGCTGCTACTTGTATTCTGTTATGTATTTGTTTAATAACCAATAAAAATTATTGGAACAAAATAAAAAAAAAATGGGGCAGACTCATCATTGAGGGCCAACCGCTGCTTTGGGCAGTCTGGGTAGAGGTGTTCTTATTCCAAAGTTCCCCTCAGATGATACAACTATAAACTAACATTTTCATAAGAGCCATGAAAAGCTCATAGAAACATAGCACATAACAGCAGATAAGACCCAATGGCCTATCTAGTCTGCCTGTCCAAACTAAAAACTCAGGGGGTCTTTTACAAAAGCACGCTAGCATTTTTAGCGCACGCTGGTTTAGCGCACACTAAATGCTACAGACACCCATATATTCCTATTGGTGTCTCTAGTGTTTAGCGTGTGCTTAATTTTAGCACGCACTAATAACGCTAATGCGCCTTTGTAAACGCATCCCTCAGTTTTCTCCTTCAGAGATCCTTGGTGTTAGTCCAAAGCTTTTATTTATTTATTTATTTATTTATTTTTAGTTCTAATACTGTCTTGTTTTCACACATCCACCTATTCTGTAAAGAAATATTTCCTTAGATTACTCCCAAGACTGTCCCAATTCACCCTCATCCTTTGTTTCCTCACTCCTGAACCTCCTTTTCATTGAAAAAGGTATTTCATTGAAAAAGGTATGATGTTTGTGCATTTATATTTTGGAGGTATTTCAATGCCTCTATCCTATCTCCCCTTTCCCACCTCTCCTCCAGAATACACAAGTCAGCCTCATACGCTTTATGATGAAGCCCCCTCCCATGTGCTTTATCTTTTATGAAGGTGTGATCTCCAAAGCAGTCCTTTTACAAAGCTGCGGTAAGCATTAGCTTGCGCTTTCTACAGGTTAAAATGGCTTACCATGAGATATGCTCAGGAGTCCTGTGGTAAGTTTTGGATCTGCATGTGCCAATCACTTCCTAAAAAATATTTTGTAATATTTTTATGAAGGTGTGTGCCTGGGGTTAGAAAGTGGGCATTTCTGTGCTAATCATTTAGCACAGGATTAGCTCATGAGCCCTTACTGCCCACAAAATAGATGTAATTAAGTACTCACATGCTAAATTTTTATAAAAGCCATAAATCAGAAAATAAGAAAATCAGCCATTTTCCAACTGTGGTAAAAATGTCCTTAGCATGTAGGAAAGACCCACATAAGGGGTGGAATAAGGCCATGTTTTACTACAGCTTAGTAAAAGGACCCTGAGGTATCCCCAGATACTTATTTAGATGTGCTATCACCTCCTTTTTCTCTATTGGCTATTCCTCTCTATGCATCCAAACATTCCTCCAGCTTCAGCCATTGCCTTACTTACCTATTTGACCCCCCTTAATAAGCCATATTGCCCTTACTCCAAAGCTGGCATCCTGGTTGGTTACTCATATTGCTCATCTCTTCAGATGGTTCAGATGGTGTTAAAACCATGAAAAATTCATTTCCTGGTACATGATCACTGAGTATTTGCTAGAGAAGGCTCCTCTAAGCCTTGAGATGAGCAGAAGATCACTTAGGAATGTAAGATATGAGCCAAGTTTTTTAAAATAATATAATCTATATGTCTCTTGCTTATGTGTGTCACAATTTATAAAGCAACCTGACTTCACCAAGTGGAGAATTGTAGTTCAGAGCAATCAATTTAAAAAAAAAAGCTTTTTCCAAAACATAGCATAGATGCAAATTCATGCAGGAGGAACAAAACAGGACCTTTAGGCCAGATTCAGTAACTGGGGCCCAAAGTTAGGTGCCAGAAAAATCTACAGTAAGGGGTGCTTTTACCAAGCTGTGGAAAAAGGGCCCTGCACTCTCGGCGGAGGCTGTTTTCCCCACGTACCAGGGCCCTTTTTACTGCAGCAGGTAAAAAGCCCCCAGACACACATGGTGGCGATAAGGTCTTCCACGATAACCTGGCGGTAACCGGGCAGCATGCGGTGATGCCCAATTACCGCCACGCAAGCTATTGTAAGCGAGATACCCCACCTATGCCTGTGGATGACGTAAATAGAGCAGGAAACTGGGAAGCCAGATGTTGATAGTCGTGGCGACTTCCCAGTTACCAGCTCACAGGCATGAGGGGCAAGCTACAAAAACTGACCTCGTCGCTAACCCTCAAAGGATAAGCGAGGAATGTCAACTAAATTCAGGATTTTACCCCTTTTGTGGACAACAAAACACAACTTCTCAATTATAATGTAAAACAACTTAAAAGATTTATTTAAAACATGCTTTAATTATAAAATCAACTACTGTAACATTAAAGAACTCCTAAAACCTAACCAAACTTTATGTTGTTTGAAGCAATGCTCAGTGTTCTTACGTCACCTTTCTATCTCCCTGCAGGAGCTCTTGCTTCATACAGAAAGAATATCAGATAAGTATTTTAAAGTTTTTTCTAAATTCCTTAGCCAAAATAGACAGTTTCTTTTCACTCTTTCAAACTATTAAGTGTAAGATTTCCCTTGTGAGAAAATGATTCTTTGTGTCTTTTTCTTTCTTTCTTTTTCAGGTACCACGGATCAGCTGTCTCATCGGGTAAGTATATGTAAGAATGGTTTTTTTCACAGAACAAACATCACTTAACTGTCGTTGTAAATTTTGTATTTTTTTCTCTGGAAATCTGTCTTGCGTAGGGGCCCTGGAACTGATTCCTCCAATGTCCGGTTCTTTCAGCTCGTCTTCACCCTAAACCTCTCTCTTAAAAACTTAAATGGGAATAAAACCCTCACTCCCTAACCTCATATGAATTTTCCCTGTCCTAGATGGTTTTAAATTTTGGACAATAAAACTGTGGCCGGTTTCACTAAAATAAAATCAAATTAATTTTCCCTATATCCTTTTAACCTAAGCTCAATCACTGGTTCCCTATCTATAAAGGAGGCGCACCCAACTCTTCAGGAATTCATGCATCCTCATTCAACTCAAACCTTTCCCACTGCTATTTTCCCCTTCCCTGACAGGTTCACACCCCATTCACTCTTTTTCTCAATCCTTTGGAACACCCCTTTCAGACACTTTAGGTACACATTCACAATTTCCCTATTCCTCTCACTTACCCTTCATTCACTCTTTAACATTCCCATTCTCCCACATTCATTTCTTAAATTTTCCTTTAATTCCTTCCCTTTTCTCACAAGCTCCGCCAGCACTGCTCACACACACCCTCTCGCCTCGCTGTCTTCAGCCTCCTCTGACCACAGCCAACTCACCGTCTCCTAGGTAACAGAACCCCAGCGCAGAATTCCGCTCCCCCTCAGCCAATCAGACTCACCCTCAGAATTCCATTTTTTTCCAGTAGCAAACGGAATTCTGAGAAGCCCAACTGTAGCCCCATTTTACTTTTATTTTTCCCATAGACTTTAATGGAGAATTACTAAAAATAAAAATTTAACCCCTAAATTCCCACCCACCACCAAGCACTACCTATATTCCTGATCTATGAATTTATTTTTCAAATTTAACCCTTTTTAATACCCGTCCCACAATATTTGCCCCTAAAATTCCCCAAAAATCCCAAAATTATTTTAAACCCACCTTAAAAATTTCCTTACCTTCCCCTCTACCTGCTACATCGAATTCAATTTGTTAACCCTTTCCTAACCCCTTCAAACTAGCACCCCTCCAAAATACCCCCTAAAAATATTTAAATTTAAAAACTAACCCACCCCAAAAATCCAGAAAAATTCCCCGATCACGAATATGCAAACCAAATTTAAATTGAACCAATCCCTAAATTTTTAAAAATCAAAAACCATATTTACACATTTAAAAAATAAATACATTACAATTTCGGGTAAAAAAAAACCCTTACCTGTACCGGGATTTTCTGCTCACTCAAACCCTGCCCTCGGTTCCGGTCCTCATTGTCCTGGGGCCAAATCGGAGCCAAAAATAAAAAAACTCCGAAGCCGGCCCAAAATTTAGGCCCCGGCTTCGGCCTACTCATAAAAACGCGCAATCCCGATATGTGCATGAGGCGCGCCGCCTCATGCACACTCACGCCGACGTCCTCTTCTTGCCGGCCATTCTTCCTGCTCTCCTCTCCCGAAACGGAGCTCACGGCACTGGCTACTTCCTGGTCCTCTGCCCCAACACCAGCAGCGCCCGAAAACACCTGCAGCACCTTCACAGTCCCGCTGCATCGGTCCGACGACCCTCAAACGGCTCTGAAAAGCCCAACCCCGTCTCACCACGCCCGGGGACATGCCGTGATGTCCCCGGGTCCAGAAAAAAAACCATGCTCTTCTCCACCAGCTCTTCAGCCCCTCCGGACCCAGAGCATATCCCAACACTCCAGTCCCCGGACCGCCTAACAACTCCCACGAACCCGAAAACAACTCGCGGCCCTGCTTTTCGCAGCACCTCTCCAAAACTTCTTCCTCCTACCGCGCCAGACCTCGGCTCCTCAAACCCTGACCACAAAAACGGCCCACAAGCGCCAGCACCCCCGGTGCACTTCGTCCTGCCCGGGAACTTTCCCAACTGTTCCCGGGCACTGAAAGCTTCTTTGCTGCCTTTGCAGCATCCCCTCCACTTCCCCGTTGACGGAAGAAGATCCAAAACGACATCAAAAAACCCTGGCAGAGCCTGAACTACTTCGCCCAGCCCCGGCCGAAGACCGCTTTCCTACTTCCGTGCCGGCCTGAAGACGAGCCAGGCCACACAAACAGTAGCGCTACCCTCTGCGATGCCCCGTCAAAGACCTGAACCAGACCCCAGCCAAAAAAATGTCCCCGGAAGTCTCCAGGTAAGTTTTTTTTCTTCCCCTAACCCTAGGTTACACTATTTCCAGGGGTTTTCTTTTTCCCCTCAGAAATGGCATGCACTCGGGACAGAACTACCGCTGGCGGCCGGCGGTAGTCCCAGAAGAGTAAAAGGGCCCCTACACTAGTATTTTCGAAAGGGTGCTCTGTGCTGAGAATCTTTTATAGAATACTAGCTTAGTGTGGATTTCACACCTAACTTTGGGCACCAGCATTTACGCCTGCTAAACCCTGGTGTAAATGCTAATGTGGCGTGAGAGATTATACAGAACATAGCCTGAAGAAGAAGTCGAAACTTGGCCATGTTGGTAGAGGCTCCAGTTTTTTCTAAGCTAAGTGGCTTTTGATTTTTTGATATGAGATTCTGAAAACTTGTCAAACTCAAAAAACCTGTGATTTTCCAAAACTACTTTCCTCGTGTGTACGCCGTCAGAACAAGACATGTATCACCTCAGAGTCATCGATTCTGAGTCGTTGGCAAGTTTTCAGAAGACTTTGCCATCTTCCTGCATTTTTTTGCAGCAACTATATACAGGGACTCCTGAGGCAGGCCGGAGTGGCCGAAACACAACTCGTGTCGTGTCCACATTGTTTTAATAAACTTTTGCTGTGAACTTTTTTATTCCAGTAAATGTTCTGGGGCATCATCTTTTCTGTCTCCTTCGCTGTGACTTTGCTCTTTGAAGAACGGTGACATGTAATTTGATGTGACTTAGGATGCAGTTGCTGGGAATATTTTTCTAATTTGTGTTTTGGATCCCTGCACATATAAATTTGGTCCTGTTTACTGGATTTAGTGCTTAATTTTCAGCAGTTGGGCCTGCAAATGACAGTATTCTATAACATCATGCTTAACTTCAAGGACTGCCCCCAAATCCGCCCACACCCTTCCAATGGCCACTCCCATTTTGAGTTGCACACTAGAAAATTTAGGCATTGATGTTATAGAATAACACCTAGAGCAGATGCACATACAAATCCCAATAGTTGTATTTCTTCACGGAGAGAGTGGTGAATGCTTGGAATGCACTCCCGCGGGAGGTGGTGGAGATGAAAGCGGTAACGGAATTCAAACATGCGTGGGATAAACATAAAGGAATCCTGTTCAGAAGAAATGGATCCTCAGGAGCTTAACCGAGATTGGATAGCAGAGCCGGTAGTGGGAGGCGGGGCTGGAGCTTGGGAGGCGGGGATAGTGCGGGGCAGACTTATACGGTCTGTGCCAGAGCCAGTGGTGGGAGGCGGGACTGGAGGTTGGGAGGCAGGGATAGTGCTGGGCAGACTTATACGGTCTGTGCCAGAGCCAGTGGTGGGAGGCGGGGATAGTTCTGGGCAGACTTATACGGTCTGTGCCAGAGCCGGTGGTGGGAGGCGGGGCTGGTGGTTGGGAGGCGGGGATAGTGCTGGGCAGACTTATACGGTCTGGGCCCTGAAGAGCACAGGTACAAATCAAAGTAGGGTATACACAAAAAGTAGCACACACGAGTTGTCTTGTTGGGCAGACTGGATGGACCGTACAGGTCTTTTTCTGCCGTCATTTACTATGTTACTATGTAGTTGTCAATTAACATCAATTATTGATTGTTGATGTCTTGTTAACCCATTAAGTTGCATGTGTATCTGCCCTGGGTGTCCAAAATTGGATGACCTATATAGGGAATCTTTGCATTTCTCAAATTAACTATGAAAATATTAGGGGCCCTGTTTACTAAGCCGCTCTGTATTGTACACTAGCGTTTTTAGTGTGCACTAATAGCTAGCACACGCAAACGCTAGAGATACCCGTTTATTCCTAGAAGTCTCTGCAGCTAGTGCTTTATTTTTTGTGCATCAGAAAATAACATTTTCTCTCTACAAGCCGTTGTACTAGGAAGACGTTTCATTCATGTTACATTTACTTTTAAAATGTACAATTATTGAATATGTCAGGTCTGTAAATGTCAGACTAAAAATCTGCAATTTCACTGATTGATGATTTTCCTTTTATAGTAAAAAAAAACAAAATATAATTCAATTTCTCTTTAAAACACAAAGCTCCAACCGTATTTAGCAACTCTGTTTTATTCCTCTTCTATTTTTAAAACAATGTGAACATCAGAGAAACTATGCAGAGTAAAACATTAAAATGTGTCCCTTAGCACAACGAACAATAATGTACACTGTGCTCCCCTACACTGCAATAACACCGTCCATATGAATCCTAGGAATGTGATGTATCTGACAGTTTCTCTCATCCACCCCTAACATTCTCCTTGTTGCTGGCAAAAATGAATTCTGTAATTGAGTGGTACAGAACATGTGCCCTCCCTGCTAGAAGATGACAGATGGATTATAAAAACTTCAAAGCAGAGCATTTGGAGCACCAGGGGAGAGATAGTGGGTATTTGAACTCTCAATCTTTACCCAGGAGACAATGGCACTTTGACATGGTGCATATATCAGTGAATGGTATAACCAGATAGACATAATCTTTCTTTTCAGTATGCATTTAGCAGTCTGTTACGAACAAGTTTCAGCCTTGCTGAAGTGAAAATCATCTTGATTCTAATCATCATAGCCTGAAATGTCATGTGCCCCCTTTTCTTTCCGTATCCCCAATCATCGGCGGTCGGTGGCCCAACTGTTTGGGGAGGCTAAAGGGGGCGGGGTTAGGGGTGGGGCCAGGGGTGGAGCTTAAATCCATAATTGTCTGATAACACACAGAAAAAAAAAATAAATAAAAATAAAAGTCACAATTAATACCTTTTATTAAATTTAGATATTAGATATGTATCATATGTCAAAGAATAAAGTGGCTGCTCAAAGCATATACTAACCACAATCGCTCAACTACAAAACACTACGCACAACTTTGTGCAAAAACACACTCAGAACCTTACTGTACCATAAATATTAAACTGGGCAGAACCTAATACACCAATATACCACCCATATGGAAAATCTTTGTTTTGTTGTGGTTTTTGCTGCTACTTGTATTCTGTTATGTATTTGTTTTGTTGGCTTTTCCTCTCTATGCATCCAAACATCCCTCCAGCTTCAGCCATTGCCTTACCTACCTCCCCTTAATAAGCCGTATTGCTCTTACTCCAAATCTGGCATTCTGGTTGATTACTCAAATTGCTCATCTCTTCAGATGGTTCAGATGGTGTTAAAACCATGAAAAATTCATTTCCTGGTACATGATCACTGAGTATTTGCTAGAGAAGGCTCCTCTAAGAGGGAGCCTTGAGATGAGCAGAAGATCACTTAGGAATGTAAGATATGAGCCAAGTTTTTTTTTTTAAATAATATAATCTATATGTTTCTTGCTTATGTGTGTCACAATTTATAAAGCAGCCTGACTTCACCAAGTGGAGAATTGTAGTTCAGAGAAATCAGTTTTCAAAAAAAAGCTTTTTCCAAGACATAGAATAGATGCAAATTCATGCTGGAGGAACAAAACAGGACCTTTAGGGCAGAACCTAATACACCAATATACCACCCATATGGAAAATCTTTGACGACACACCTCTTCAACAAAGCCTACAAAGAGAACCCTTAACAACACAAAATCACCACACCAACCCACCCAGATATCAAAATACACCTTGGACACTACCCTATTTTTTTTGTTACATTTGTACCCCGCGCTTTCCCACTCATGGCAGGCTCAATGTGGCAATGGAGGGTTAAGTGACTTGCCCAGAGTCACAAGGAGCTGCCTGTGCCTGAAGTGGGAATTGAACTCAGTTCCTCAGGACCAACGTCCACCACCCTAACCACTAGGCCACTCCTCCTCTAACACCTTCTTCTCTAATTCCTCACCCAATCTCTGCTTATTACTGATTGTATCTAAGATCCTGTCATGACTATGTCATAACAACACTCTGTAAGCCACATTGAGCCTGCAAATAGGTGGGATAATGTGGGGTACAAACAGGGGTGTGCTGGTAAATTTTTAACAACAGGCTCTTTCTCCGGACGTAGCCAGCTCTGCAGTTGGAAGGGCCAGGGGTGGCCGGGGGGGGGGGGGGAGGGAGCAACACTTGCCTCTCTCTCCTCCCTCCCTTTGTGCGGGCACACTAGGCATACCTTTGCTGGCAGCCAATAAATGGACTGCCACCACTCCCATTGTCTTGCTCTGAGCAGCATGCTGGAACTTCTCACATGCTCGAGAAGTCCCAGCCTGCTGCCCAGAGCTGGAAACAAGGAGCGGGGAGCAGCAGTAGTCTATTTACTTGGCTGGCAGGGCTCTGCATCCCCACCAGCAAAGTAAAAGAGAATTCAGCAGGGGGCCCAAGCCCACATTTTGGGAGCCAGTTCTTAAAGTAGCCATGGAGGGCCCTACTTTAACAACCGGCTCCCAAAATTCTCAAAAAATTAACAACCGGCTCTTGCGAGCCTGTGAGAGCCTGCTCCAGCACACCACTGGGTACAAATGCAATAAATAAATAAATAAAATGCAGACCGTCAACAATATGAAACAAGGATCAAAATGTCACAATTCTCATGTAGAGCCACAAAACATCCTAATTCATGTTTAATGTGGGATAAAATGCCATACATAAGTAAATAAATATAAACATTTAATGTTGAGCACCTGATTCTCAAACTGGACATATCCCAAACACTATAATGAAAATAAAATTATCTTTTCTACCTTTGTTGTCTGGTGACTTTGTTTTTCTGATCATGCTGGCCCAGTATCCGATTCTGCTGCTATCTGTCCTCTTAACTCTGTTTCCAGGGCTTCCTTTCCATTTATTTCTTTATTTTCTGCCTTTCTTCATTTCTTGTCCTTGCTCCCCTGCCCCCCTCCAGCCATCTATACCCACCCATTGATTCTCTCCTCTCCTCTCTGTTCCCGGGCAGATTTTCTAACAGGAGCTGCTCATCCAATCAGAGAGCTGTATTTGAATGCAGATTAACATACAGACACTCTAATGGGAATTTTTAATCAAAAACACTAGCTAAACTCTTCATTTTTGGATCAAAGTTCACATTTTTGATCAGAGCCATGCCCTAACATTAAGGCTGTATACATTTCCAACAATTTTTACCCATAAATATGCAAATGAGAACCTCCCAAAAACGGACTAATTTGCATATGACTTGAGCAAATTTGAGTACATAGCATACCAATCCCACTTCCTAGCACCTAAATTCTGCAATTAGATTTAATGCAAATACTTTTAAAACTTATTTTTAGCACTTTAAAAATTTCAGGGGTCAGTACAAGTCTCTTTGGTGTGAACTGCTCATGTGCAGGAATTCATGATCCAAGTTAAATATCTCCCTGGCAACCCAGGACACCTCCAGCCAACCCCCCTGCTCTGCTCTCCCTGCAGTAAGATAATCAAATTACAACTGGTTATACACAAGGCTAGGCTTTCACTGCAGCTGCTGCTGCTATTTAAACCCCCCAGAGCAGCAGGACTGGCAGGAGAACTACTACTAATACTATTTAGTATTTCTATAGAAACAGCTGATCCATCCTGCTGTGGCTGGGGAGGCATAGCCTCCCCAAGCCTCTTATACCTGGCGCCTATGTCCCCAATCCAGATTTGGGAAAATTGCATCTTCTCCATACTGTTTTCTCTACTCACTGGGCAGAAGCAGTTCTGATTCCGCCTCTCATTTTTCAGAATGAGCCAGGGTCTCGACCCTGCATGTTTGTCTGTATAAAACTAAATAGGAGATTGTTGAAGGCAAAAAACTTGGACATGGACACAGTTTAATTCTTTAGTCTGGAAATCTGAATGTCTGAGCTATGATACCTAAAGTCTAAAAAGATAAGTACATTTTTTGAGTTGTGGGGAAGAGTAAATTAAAATTATTGATAAAAGGTAAAGTAGAAGGTTTTTCATGAATGATGATTCAAAGTTCATATATTTATTTATTTATTTATTGATACAGTATATATCTTTGCTTTCAACTATTGGTGTGAAACTTAGGTGATATTTGGTTTATCATAATGGTTTGAAATTTATGAAAAATGTTAAAGGCTTTTTGGCAACTGAGTCAGAAGAGCGCAATGAACTTCAGCAGGGTTGTGCATTTGGAAAGTCCAGTGAACGCTGGTACTAGAAGTCCCTGCAGGGTGTAGACCTCCTGATTCTATAAAGGATGCCGAAAATTGCACGTGTAGATTTAGGCACGTTTTCAATTTGCATGCACAATTTAATAGAATAATGAGCCAGTTAGTGCCAATAATTGGCTTTTTAACAAGCCGTCATTGGCACAAATTAGATTTAATTGGGACTAACATGTGTAAAGTAAAGTGCAGGATCCATGCCTAAAATGTATGGGTGGTCCAAGAAAAGGGATGCAAAAATGGGAGGGTCATGAGCATTTGGGGGCAGAGCGGGGGCATGGTTTTGAGTTATGTGTGTAATTTCAGAATATGGAGGGCTCTGCGCCTATATTTGAGCATGGGCATTTACACCACGTTTTCATTGGTGCAAATGATGGTGCCTAAATTTACATGCATCCTCTCTGCTTAAGTATTTATTCTATAAACCACGCCAAACTTTATGTATAGCTTATAGAATACTGTTTAAGTGGGTATTTTTTGGCACCATATATAGAATCTAGTTCAGAACACTCACAGTTTGTTGGGCACCATTGTTTGCACAGCTAATCACCAGAGAAGATTCAAGGTGGGAAGAAAAGAAGCATGTTTGAGGCAAATTTATAAAGTCATTCCTGTAGGTATGTGGCCACATTCGTGCATACGTGACCTATTATAAATTGCTGAATGGTGTGAAAGTATCATTATGGCTGGTACTTTGCCAGTGGGCGTCTTTGAGTGAATGAGGGCAGAGTCAGCACATAAGCGTGTAGATTACGAAATATCTTAATCAGTGTATATGCTTAAAGAATGCCTTAGGGGCCTTTTATTAAGGTGTGTCGAAAAATGGGCTGCGATAGTGTAGGCGTGTGTTTTGAGCGTGCTCAGATCCATTTTTCAGCGTGACTGTAAAAAAGGCCTTTTTTACATTTTTGCCCAAAATGGACGTGCAGCAAAATAAAAATTGGCGTGTGTCCATTTTGGGTCTGAGACCTTACCACCACCCATTGACTTAGTGATAAGGTCTCACACATTAACCGTGCGGTAATCATCTACATGCTGCATGCCAGAAACTAAAAATTATTTTCTGGCGCGCAGAACGGATGCACATAAAAAATGAAATTACCGCAAGGGCCATGTGGTAGCTGGGTGGTAACTCCAAATTGACGCATGTTGGGCACATGTAAGCACCTAGCTATGTTGAGTTGATGTTGAAGGTCACGAGAAATGTGGTAGATACCAGTGGTGTGAATGTACTATGGAGGATATGGTATGGACTGATCCACAGACAAAAAGGAAAATATTTTCAAGGGGGGGGAAGACGAATGGTAATTCAGATTAATAGTACTGCAGGGGTGGGCAACCTTGTTCCTTGAGGATCACAACTCAGTCGGGTTTTCAAGCTTTCCCAAATGAATATGCATGAGATCTATTTGCATACAATGGAGGCAGTGCATACAATTAGATCTCATGCATATTCATTGGGGAACTCCTGAAAACCTGTTTTCCTTAATGTATGGGTTTCAAAGCAGCCACCATGGCTCAGACATTAGCATATCCACCACTAGTGACAAAAAAATAGAGTTTTCCTACATGATAGAACTGTAGGGCTATTAACAGGTCTTGAGAGCTGCTCAACTGTAGTCTTGGAATGAACACCTTTTAAATGAACCTATATCAGCAATATTTTTTTAGTATCACCATGAATAAACCAGTTTGAATCACTAGTAGAAACACAGAAGTTTGGCTATTAATTTTAACAAGGATTCGTTCTATAAAACAGTCACTCTGAGTGACCATAGATCCAAAAGAAGATGAAACCATGAAGCTACAGAATAAGGTGGCCTGAAGTTGTCTAACTGTGATATATTAAAATACTTTGAAAATTTATTGAAATCAAATGCCAAAAGTTATTGCAAATAATTTTGAATTATGCAAGACAGAGGATCTAAGAGAGGTTAAAACACAATCTTGGCAGAAAATTGAATCATATTAATTGCTACAAATTTTATATGCAATGATTTCCTGTACTGTGTGCCCAATCTCTCCAAATCTACCATTATTAGGACAGAGCTGTGAAACATAAACGCAGAAGATATATCAGCTCCCAGCCCTGTTAGGAAATTTATTCATAGTCACTTGGTATATCGCTGTTAATACCAAGGGCAGTATAGCACTGGAGAAAGAACTAATTGTTATAACCATTGTTGGCAGAGGTCAAAATTGCCTCCTACCTGGAGCAACTGTAATATCATCTTGTCAAAACTCTTTCCCTGGAAACTTATAGAAAGCCTTCCTAAGAATAGAAAGATATTTTTATAACTAAAAACAAAATACAATCTACTCTGTGTGCTAATTTCTTCTGTCATAGTTCAACAGTGCAAAACATATCAAAGCAAAACTCTACACATTTCACATTTTAAGGTAAATGGCCAGCTTATTCTTCTGAATTACACTCTCTACTTAAGCTACATATGTCAGCATGCATAAAAATATATTCTACACTTATAGAAAACCCTCCATCTAATTAAGAGTGCTCTACAGAAGGAAGAGCAGAATGAAGAATCTATTTCTAGTTTGCACTTACAGAACAGAATATCCATTATTCTTTCCTACATCCGTTAGCTCACCCCAATTCACTGCTCTGAAACCATAATGACCCATCATGCTTCAGGGCAAAGAGTCATATTCCATACTGCACCACATAAATTATAGCTTTAAAGCATATGAATATAGAAATGATAGCAGCTTGAAAATGAATACCCTGGACATCTGGAATCCTATTATAGAACATAAAGGGGTCCATTTACTACAGATTGGTCAACTTTTGCATTTACCATGTGTTAGATGCAAAAATTAAAATGGATAAGGGCAAAGCCTCTGCTCTAACTGTACAGTATGTTCCTACACAGAAAAGGGAATGGGATTTGATATACCACCTTTCTGTGGTTACAAAGTGTTTTACATATTATGTGCATGTACTTATTTGTACCTGGGGTAATGAGGTTTAAGGGGTCCTTTTACTAACTTGCGCTAGTGTAGGCGTGTGTTTTGGGTGCGCATAGATCCATTTTTCAGTGCACCTGTAAAAAAGAACTTTTAAAATGTTTGCCGAAAATGGACATGCGGCAAAATAAAAATTGGCGCATGTCCATTTTGGGTCTAAGACCTTACCGCCACTCATTGACTTAGCGGTAAGGTCTCACACGGTAACTACGCAGTAATCATCTATGCATGTAGAATGATTAATGCTGCTCGGTTTCCGCTGCACACAGGAAAATGAAAATTATTTTCCGGCATGCATAGCGGACACACGTAAAAAACAAAATTACCGCCTTGGGCCACGCAGTAGCCAGGCAGTAACTCCAAACTGACACACGTAGGATGTGCATACATGCCTATGCAGCTTAGTATCTTGCTATGGATGTAAAAAGAATTGAAGCGGTGCAAAGAAAAGCTGTGAGAATGGTATGGGATTTGCATTACAAGACGAATGAGGAAAGACTTGCTGACCTGAACATGTATACCCTGGAGGAAAGGAGAAACAGGGGTGATATGATACAGATATTCAAATATTTGAAAGGTATTAATCCGCAAACGAACCTTTTCCAGAGATGCGAAGGTGGTAGAACGAGAGGACATGAAATGAGATTGAAGGGGGGCAGACTCAAGAAAAATGTCAGGAAGTATTTTTTCACGGAGAGTGGTGGATACTTGGAATGCCCTCCCGCAGGAGGTGGTGGAGATGAAAACGGTAACGGAATTCAAACATGCGTGGGATAAAAATAAAGGAATCCAGAAGGAACGAATCCTCAGAAGCTTAGCCGAGATTGGGTGGCAGAGCCTGTGGTGGGAGGCGGGGCTAGTGCTGGGCCAGACTTCTACGGTCTGTGACCTGAAAATGGCAGATGCAAATCAAGGTAAGGTATACACAAAATGAAGCACATATGAATTTATCTTGTTGGGCAGACTGGATGGACCATGCAGGTCTTTTTCTGCCATCATCTACTATGGTACTATCCAGCTCATTTTTGAAAGAGAAGGGTGCCCATCTTCCAACACAAATCTGGAGATGGGCGTCCTTCTCTCAGGGCCAGCCAAATCGGCATAATTGAAAGCTGATTTTCGGTGTCCCCAATTGCTTTCCGTTACGGGGACGACCAAAGTTCAATGGGGCGTGTTGGCAGTGTACCGAAGGTGGGACGGGGTGTGGTTAAGAGATGGCCGTCCTTGGCCGATAATGATAAAAGAAGGGCGTCCCTGATGAGCATTTGACCGACTTTACTTGATCCCTTTTTGTTCACGACCAAGCCTTGAAAAGGTGCCCAAACTGACCAGACGACCACCGGAGGGAATCGGGGATCACCTCCCCTTACTCCCCCAGTGGTCACCAGCCCCCTCCCATCCAAAAAAAAACAAATTAAAAAACATTTTTCCAGCCTCTATTCAAGCCTCAAATGTCATACCCAGCTTCATCACAGCAGTATGCAGGTCCCTGGAGCAGTTTTTAGTGGGTACTGCAGTGCACTTCAGGCAGGCGGACCCAGGCCCATCCCCCCCCCACCTGTTACACTTGTGGTGGTAAATGGGAGCCCTTCAAAATCCATCGGAAACCCACTGTACCCACATCTAGGTGCCCCCCGTTACCCTTTAAGGGCTATGGTAGTGTTGTAAAGTTGTGGGTAGTGGGTTTTGGGGGACTCAGCACCCAAGGTAAGGGAGCTATGCACCTGGGAGCAATTTGTGAAGTCCACTGCAGTGCCCCCTAGGGTGCCTGGTTGGTGTCCTGGCATGTGAGAAGGGACCAGTGCCCTACAAATGCTGGCTCCTCTCATGACCCAATGGCTTGGATTTGGCCGTTTTTGAGATGGCCGTCCTCAGTTTCCATTATTGGCGAAAATTGAGGCTGGCCATCTCTAAGGCCGGCCATCTCAACATTTAGGTTGACCATCTCTTAGGTCGACCTAAATGTTGAGATTTGGGCGTCCCCGACCGTATTATCGAAACGAAAGATGGACGCCCATCTTGTTTCGATAATACGGGATGCCCCGCCCCTTTGCCAGGCCGTCCTTAGAGGTGGGCGCCCTTAAAGATGGGCGCCCAGTTTGATTATGCCCCTCCACGTTACTATGTTAGTAAAAGGGCCCTTAAGTGACTTGCCGAAAGTCACAAGGAGCTACAGTGGGCATTGAACCCAGTTCCCCAGCATCATCTACTCCTCCAATCCACTTTACCAACCACTATGAACAGCTGCTAATAGTACAGATGAATTTATCACCTACCACATAAGAAATACTAAGTGCACCTGCCCAATATTCATCAATGACAGCATGCAGTAAAATAACATGGGCTAGCTGCAATACACAGACCACATCCATTCCCTGCCCATTACTTGCCTTATAACTTGCTTATGCAGTTTGCTCACTTTATAAAAGGGCTTCTAAAATTATACACCAGGCAGGGAGAGATTTTATAAAAGAATGACTAGTAGGACTAGCTACTAAGGTGCGCTACGGGAATGGTGCATGCTTTGTGTCAAATAGGGCTGGATTCTATAACTGAAAATCCAAATTTAATTGCATTGGCTTCCATTAAGAACAAGAATAATTTTTAAAATGTTGCTTTGCCCATCCGATCTAACTTCTTTCGTCACACTATTGTATGATGGAAGAGCACAATGTAACTATCTTATGCTAAGAGTTTCTTCGTATAGAGGAATCAAACTTAAAAGTTTTCAGAAAAGTCTGCATTATTTCGAATGACTAAATATTGGAATGCACTTCCTGTAGATATCAGGGCATCCTTGTCTTATATTTGTTTCTGGAAATAATTGAAATCTTATTTATTTTCTAAATTTCTGTCATGAATAGCAAGAGCTCTTGTCATAATGCAGCTATTTGTGGTAATTATTTGTATTTACCTATTATTAGTTTTCTTTTGTTAGCCTACTCTGAACCTAGTTTTAGGGAGAGTAGTGGGCTAAAAGTACCCATCATTTTGGAAATTGGAAATTAAAATTAGCATAAATGGGGTACACTAAAGGAGCTTCTGTATTTTGCAACTGTTCTTTTATTTGGTAGCTGAAAACAGTAAAATAGCATGCACACTGTTCAAAATGTCATGAATGCATGCTGATTTCCTTCTCCAACCTAAATACACTCCCCTTCACTGCCTCTTCACAATCTGGCTAAAGGTACAAATGCTGTGGAAACCTGGACATTCTTTTAGCTGGGCAGAGGACGACACATTTCAGTGAAGTCACTTTAATCAGGAAAATAACTGCTCAAGGAAGTGTTTTTTATAAATTGTCTACTCCATGATATTGTGGAAATTCTTTTTGCACAACCATGAAAAAGGTTTCTATTTAGCAGCAGTGCAAAATATTTTAGCCTATCCCAAATGAAGTTGATTTTGAACCTGCAACTTATACTTTTCTCATGCATGTCATAAAACAAATTGTGCATCTTCTAAGCAGGCAGTCACCTTAGAGAGGGATTTTTCATTTCTAAAGTCTTTGATTTTCTGTGTTTGCAAATTGGCAGAGCCATGGAGTGTTTTGTCATGGCTGGAAGGATTCCTAGAAGGTCTAAAATGGCCAAGCTCTCTGCTAGTGAGACACAGACTAATACCAATCTCTCTCCTCTTTATGCTGGGGCCTTTTATAAGTTAACATGAAAACTTTCTGATTTGGTGCAAACCACAAAGTACTTTTTACCTGCAAGGCTTGCACCAACAGGCAGAGATTTGGGTCTTCTTTTTCTGTGATTCCTTTTCCCTTTGTAAATAATGCAGTCTATATGTATCTGTTTCCTTCCTTCCTAAGCATATCATTAGAGGATGCCTCTTCTAACTGTGGCTACAAGAAGGCTTGATGTGGAAGACTGGGTAAGGCAATTTTCAGACAACCAGTTAACACAGGGGAAATGATCCATGTAAATTGCTTTGAAAATTGTTCTTTTAGAAGCCTATTTACTAAGCAGCATTAGATTTTTGACCCAGATTTTAATATATGTTAAACACTTATGGGGTCAATAAAAGGAAAGTCACCTAAAGTTAAGTACCTAAAAGTGCAAATTCTGTAGCAGCAATTAAGCATATAATTGCCACTATAGAATACTAGTGTAAGTCAGCTGTTACACACCAACATTTAGGTGTGACCACTTATGCCATGTCTATGGCAGGTGCAAATGTGTACACCTAAATGTGACACCTTGCGTGCATAAGTAATAGTATTCCGTAAATTTTGAAAACCTACCCATTCATGAGATTTGTGTTACAAAAAGAATAATTATCAAAACCTTCTGGAACCTCTCCCCTCAAGATATACTTAAGATTTTAACATGTTCTAAAGTATTATTAAGTTTTTTTGATTGAATGTATTCCATGTCTTGATGTAAGTCGCAATGAACTCTTAATGGGAGTATTGGCAACTAATAAGAAATAAAGTCAAGTATTCTACTGTATAATTTACGCTAGAATGGACAGCATGTTCCTGATCTGCCCATGCCCTTCCCATGTGAATAGGGTTGAAACTCACAGGCATAACTTCAAATTACTGCCATTTAATGCTAGTTAAGGCCAATCAGGGGCAGACTGACCATTCAGGCAACCGGGCAGTGCCCGAAGGCCCAGAGGCTATGCCTGGTTGCCTGCGCATATTTCAGCCCCCCCCCCCCCCAGCCTCAGTGCCCCCCTCCCCGGTCCTACCTTTAAGGGCCCTGGTGATCTAGTGGCTTCTATGGGGGCAGGAAAGAATCCCACTCTTTCCTGCCTGCTGCTGCTGCTACTCTGCCTGGCAGCACCACCGTGTTTTAAAAATGGATGCCAAGACTTCCTGCACAGTCTTGTGAGACTGCTGAGACCCACGAGATTAACACAGGAAGTCTCGGCAGCCATTTTAAAAATGTGGCAGCGCTGGGCACAGTAGCTATAGTGGGCAGGAAAGAGTGGGGTTCTTTCCTGCTCCTGAAGAAGCCACTAGACCACCAGGGCCCTTCAAGGGAGGACCAAGGAGAGCTCACTTTGGGCTCAAGGGTTTGTAGTATATGGTAGGGGACGGCAACTGTGGTGGTGGTGTGGCTGTAGTGTGCAGGAGGGGGCGATGGTGCAGCGGTAGGGCGGCAGGCAGTGACCGGAGGGGAGGCCCAATGACCCTTATTGCCCAGGGATCCTGACCACTGTCAGTCCACCCCTGAGACCAATTATTCATAGTTATCACCAATTAAGAACCAATTAAGTACTTAAGGTACACAAGTATGTGGTCCTGTTCTACATGGACTGTACGCACCATTTATAGAGTTAGGGGTAATTGTCCAGCTGGGTGCCTCCATTTTAGAGCCCCGAGGATGTGCGCTGGGAGTCTATTCTATAATGGGATCTGGGTGCCCATTATCAAATACTAGCATAACCCACTATCAGTGTGCCTTACATTAACATGCTTGTAATTACACCTGCCATAGACCTGGGGTAAATGTGGTTATCTAAATGCAGCAAGGAGGGATGTAAGTTATGTAAGTAAGTGGGAGCCCCACCCATGCCCCGCCCATGTTTACATCTCCTTGCATTTACACTATGCTACTTACATGCGTCATTGTAGAATAGCATTTAGGTACCTCGCTGGCACTTTCATGGATAAGTTTACACTTATGCACGTAAAGTATTCTATACATTTACACATGCAAGAGGCATATATATATAAGCAGTTTATAGAATTGCCCTTTTACCCCTGTATTCTATATATAGCACTCAAAAGTACATAGATAAATTTGGGTGCACACCCAATTTGCGTGCACAATTGTATTCAGTAATGTGCCAATTAGCACCAATAATTGGGAGCTAGCAATCAATTATTAGTATTTGTGGAGGGGCATAATCGAATGTCGCCAGCCAAATAGATCACCAGCGATCTATGTTGGCGGCGGCGCTACAGCTGGCCGGAACCGTATTATCGAAAAAGATGGCCGGCCATCGTTTTTTTCGATAATACGGCTTAGCCCGGCCAAATGCCTTGGAGTTCGCCGGGTTTGAGATGGCCAGGTTTGTTTTTCAGCCATAATGGGAAAAAATGCCGGCCATCTCCAACCCGGCGAAATCCAAGGCATTTGGTCGTGGGAGGAGCCAGCATTTGTAGCGCACTGGTCCCCCTGACATGCCAGGACACCAGCAGGGCACCCTAGGGGTCAGTGCGGTGGACTTCAGAAAAACCTCCCACATGCATAGCTCCCTTACTTTGGGTGCTGAGACCCCCAACCCCCGCCCAAAAACCCACTACCCACAAATGTACAACACTACTAAAGCTCTTAGGGGTGAAGGGGGCAACTGCATGTGGGTACAGTGGGGTTTGGAGGGCTTCCATTACCAGCACAAGTGTTACAGGTAGGGGGGGATGGGCCTGGGTCCGCCTGCCTTAAGTGCACTGCGGTACCCACTAAACGTGCTCCAGGGACCTGCATACATGCAGGCCTCTAGGACTTGTTGCTGCTGTATAACCTTGGCACACCATTTGACACCTGAAGACTAATCTCTTTGAAAAAGTCCTTTATTTGAATAAGCACGTTTACTCACAGTTAACTGCAGATCAGAGGTTGTGCCCCACTGGCAAAGAGTCTCCCTGGTACTGAGATTAGCAGTAGGTGAGAGCTGGCAGAATGGTGTACAATGCCCTCTTTCAGCCACATTCAAGGTAATAACGTTCTCTAACGTGGGTGACACATGAAAGGGATCTAAAACTGGCTTACAAAAATGGCCACTACCTCATGGACTACCGGAAACAAAACAGGGCACACTCTGAACCCAGTTAGCAGGGGGGGAAAAGCACCATGGGAGTAGAGCCCAGTACCCTACACCCACCACAATGCAATGCTGATGTGACTCTGCAGGGCACCTAACAGAAAAGGTGTCACACTCACCCGAGAGCCACATCGCAACCAGGGAAGGGCTGTCGGAGGATACAACACATTCTGCTGTCATGGAGGTGGGTACGACATTTGAGGCTGGCATATAGGCTGACAAAAAAGGTTTTTAGTTTTACCTTTTTAGTATGGGAGGGGGTTGGTGACCACTGGGGGAGTATGGGGAGATCATCCCCCATTCCCTCCAGTGGTCATCTGGTCATTTAGGGCACCTTTTTGAGGCTTGGTCGCGAACATAAAAGGACCAAGTAAACCCGGCGATAAACTGCTTATCACCGGGTTTTTTTTCCATTATCGCTGAAAGTCGGCCATCTGGTAGCCACACCCATGCCCACCCATGTCCCGCCTTCGCTTCATCATCGACACGCCCCTTTGAACTTTGGCCGGCGACGCAACGGGAAAGCGGCGATGTTGGCAAAAAAGCGGCTTTCGATTAAACCAATTTGGCCGCTTTTCCGAGATCGCCGGCCATCTCCCGATTTATGTCGGAAAAGGGCTGGCAATCACTTTCGAAAATGAGCTGGATTGTCACCAATTTGGATATGTGCATGTATCTTGCTAAGTGCTACTCTATAATGATGCTCGCGGAAATTTTCTTAACATATAACTGAAAAAGGGGCATGGCCTTTGGAGGGAAATGGGCAGGTCAGGGGCATTCACTAGAGATGCATGCAGTCAGTGGCGGCCCTACCATTTGGCCAACTGAGGCAGGGGCCTCAGGCAGCCCTCTCCAAGGAGCGGCATCTCCCTTGTTCCATTTTCAACCCTCTTCCCCAGGTTTACCTTCTTTTTTTTCTTTTTCAAACGTCAGCAGCGGCAGCGATCCCATAGACTACCCTGCCACCGGCACCAGCTTCTTCTCCCTTCTGTGGCCCACCTCTTGATGTAACTTCCTGTTTCCTTTTAGGCGGGATGCAGTAGAGCGAAGAGGCCAGTGTGGGTGGCAGGGCAGCCAATGGGAATCACTGCCACTGCGGCCTTTTTGGAAAATAAAAAAGAAGGTAAACACAGGGAAGAGGGTTGAGGAGGTAAGGGGGCGGATGCCTCAGATGACAGATTGCCTTGGGTCACCCCTGCTCAGTATTATAGAATTCAGGGGATCCGTGCCTAATTTATGCGCAAGGGTTTACACCAGGTTTCAGTTGGTATAAATCCTAATGCCCACAGTTGGATGTGG
This sequence comes from Microcaecilia unicolor, assembly GCF_901765095.1. Taxonomy (NCBI): domain Eukaryota; kingdom Metazoa; phylum Chordata; class Amphibia; order Gymnophiona; family Siphonopidae; genus Microcaecilia; species Microcaecilia unicolor. The sequence goes on along the minus strand of NC_044035.1, from coordinate 316,400,845 downwards.
ATCCCAGCGCTATACATTATTCTATAAACAGTGGCCAACTCAGAGCACCATTTAAAGAATAGCACTCTGCACACATTTCTTTCAGCGTCCAAATCTTGGCACCATTTACTGAATCTAGTCCTTAATGTGCATTTAAAAATAGCTAACAAGGTGTCAAAATATGTAAACCACATTGATTTCCGTGTTAGACACCTAACAGGTAATTTTACAATATTATAGGGAAAGGGGTGGCATCTGGGTGAGGAAGGAGCAGGGAATACTCATCGCAGTTAACATATGTTACCATAACATACATTAACTGTTAAACTTGCAGACAACATGGAACAGTTAATTGCACCTTCAAAGGTGTGATTAATGCAGCCGATGTTCTCTGCCTTATCATTAACACATTTGCTTTTGGTCCCAAGCATTAACATTGGAACTGGCTACCCTCAAACACCAGCTCCCCCACAAATTACCTTGGAATTTTTGCACTTAACATTTGTTGAAAACTGCAATTAATACATGTTAAGAGCAAAACATTACTACAGCTCAGTAAACAGGTCCCATAATTTGGATTTTGGCACTATTAACCAATTTCTGCAAAGTGCCTGAGTCACAAAAATGAGTGAATACATGGGCATATATGTCCTTAATTACTTTTTCTCATGTTGAATAGATATTCAGGTCAATGACATGGATATTTAGCAGAGATTTAGGAGAGTAACACAGAGTTTAAAAAAAACAAAATGTCCAAAAAAGTCATGAGGTGGTAGATAAACATCTTTCTCTCGAAAACATCCAAGTTGTGATTTTCAATACTTTGTTTTTAGATGTTTTTCTCCACAATTCGTCCAAATTTCAAGGGGGTGTGTTGAGGACATGTTTTGGGCGGGATATGGGTGGCACCAAAAGATAGCCCTTTTTCTGAAATAATGAAAAAAAAATGAAAACTTCTAGGGCCAAAATTAAGACTTTTTTGACTAGATCTGTTTCAATCACGAATAAGTGACCAAAAGGTGCCCTAAATGACCACTGAAGGGATTAAGGCATAACCCCTTTTACTCCCCCAGTCACAGACCCCCTCCCACCCCCACTAAGATGTGACAGTGATAGTACATAGTAGTCTCTATGACGACTTCAGATATGATGGCCATTCTTGTTAGAGCAGCAAGCAGGTCCCAGGAGTAGCCTAATGGTCAATGCAATAGACTTTAAACAAGGGGACCCAGGCCCATATCCCAATCTAACTGGTACACTTGTGGTGGAATGTATGAGCCCTCCAAAAACCACTATTACCTATTATACCTGCATACAGGTGACACCTGCAAGTTTGAGGGCTATTGTAGTGGTGTACAGTAGGTTTTTCTCTGTTCCTGGTGGGCTCACCATAAGGGGGTTATGGTGAGTTGTGTACCTGGGACCTTTTATGTGAAGTCCACTGCAATGTCCCCTAGACTGTCCCACTGCTTTGTTGGGATGTCTGTGAGGCTAACCTACTAAGAATGATGCCCCCCCCCCCCCCCCCCCCAACCAGCCATCCCAGTGGCTGGTTTTTGGTTGTTTTTTTTCTTGGACACTTTTTCCTCCCAAATGGTCACAAAAGCAAAACACACTGAGTACAAAATGTCTAGGAAAATGTGATTTTCAAACTTAAAAGACAGATGTTTTTCAGGTTCAAAAATGGCTACATTTGCCACTTGATTTTTGGTTGTTTTTAGCAAAATATCCAAAGTCAGACCTAGACATTTTATTGAAAATGCCCCTCATAATATATTCATTTAAGTCATTCATATGACTACATATCACAAAGAAATAGAGAAGGCTTTGATTATTTCATTTCAGGTAATAATGGTTACTTCTGGCAAAGCTTGACACCTGCATCCTTGTACATCTGGAATGGAAACGTAAAATGCAAGGATAGTTATTGAGAGGGTGTTTGGCCTCTTGAAGTTGCAATTACATTACAGTGCAATATCCATAATCCTTGGCATTTAGCATCAGGAAAGGTCTCCCAGCCCTTCATCATTGTGTTGTGCTGGGAAATGTTGCTTGCCTACTCCTGAACAACCAGAAGAGCCAAAAGTCACCCACTAGGACTGAGACATCACTTTGGCAGCTATGAACAGGATCCTACACTGGGTTAAGCAGTTCTTCAGCTGAGTATATGGCATGTTGACTTCCTACACAGTGCACTATGAGGCCATGTCAGCCTTACAGAGTGCCAGAAGGAGCTGAATGAGTGAGAGCTTTTCTACTTGATACAGAAGACAGGAGCGTGAAAGGAAAATTGTAAAAACAGTGAAATGCAAGAACATGGCAAGAGGAAGCCAGGTTGGAAAGGGCTGCAGGCTGTACACGGAAGATAAGAAGATGTCTCCCGGGGCTCCTTTGTTGTCTGTTGTGGTATGCAAGTCTTCCCCACCATGACCTCAAATGCTCATTTGTGTTTGCAGCATATCACCAGACTCAAGAGAATGACCAGTCATTGTCACATTCATGTCTCCATTTCTTCTTTTTTTTCTGAATATTTTAAAAAAATGTGGCTAAAGGCTTTAGTGTCATGAAATAAAGCTACTTCCTTGTTTTTGCCTATGGGCTTTAAGCTATTTTATTAAGGAGGCAAGACCTTGTTGGTCACTTTGGTGTGCACTAACAAATGTACACCACGAGTGAAAACGGTAAAGAGGAGGTAACACTTGCATATATTTTAGTATGGATGCATCTGTAGTAGGTTGCCTATGGAGAGCCAGTACTTGCTCCTGTGAAGGAATTGGTGAAAATTCTGCATGAATTATGGGCAACTGGGGCCACAGCACTGCCATCTTTTTGCCCAAATATTACCACCAACGTCAGAGCTTAGGGGATGGAATTTGGGTTAGTTAGCCCCATCCCAAACAAATATGTGTTCCATGGACTGTGCACATGGACAGATTGGGGATCCACGCCTATCTTTTTGAACATACTATCAACATCCTTACTAACACTCTTATCAACTCCTACTTAGACAACTGCTACCTTCTTCATGCAGGTATCCCTCTGTCCTATCTCTCTCCACTGTAGACTATTCAAATTTCAGGTGGCACAATTTATCTTTTGTCATTTTCACTACACTCACATAATTCCTCTTCTCAAATAACTTCATTGGCACCCTATCTGGTCCCATATAGAGTTCAGGCTTCTTATACTCACAAGTGCATGTGCTTGTTTGTTGATTTATTTATTTATTACAATTGCTTGATATACCAAAGAAGATGCAAAAAGCATATCTCAGCAGTTTACAATGATAAACTATCACAACAAGCCAATGAGTAAGAGGTGTGTGGGGAGGGGAGAGAACTAGACAAGAAAGATTTACATAGAAGCTGAATGTTGAATGTTTATTACCTCTCCTCTTTTATCTCTGCCTATATCCCTCTTCTTTTGGAACTCCATTCATCAGGTAAGTCATTCTTATCTGTGCTCTTCTCTACCGCCAACTCAAGATTCTATTCTTTCCACTTTGCTTTGCCATAACCCTGGAATAGACTTCTTGAGTTGGTGTGCCATGCTTCCTCTCTGGCCTCTCTCAAATCCATCGTAAAACCCCATCTTTTTTAGGCTGCTTTCAAATCTTAAGCCTTTATTCTCCTGTCCCTATTAATGCTACTTTTAACCTTTTTCCACAGCAAATGGAACTTCCTGATTCTCTTATATGTCCTGTTCAGCTGTCTTGAATAGATTGTCAGCTCTAGTTCTACGTAGCAGGTGCAGGTGTACAGAACTGCATACTTCTAGTAATGAAATGATAATTAGCATTTATTTATTTGCTAATCATACTCACAGCTGAGATCTCTGTGTATTGCAACATTCCCATTTCAAGGAACAATCCTATACTGGAAGGGCCCAGGAGTCAGCAAATCTGGGATAGACTATAGCTATTCAGAAAGTATTAGAATCAGGTACGTTTGGAGGCAGCAATAGTCACAGGAAAGAAGGCGCAAGTCAAGAGGAAGTTCTACTCAGTGCAATGTCTCCGAATAGGTCAATTTTGGACACAGGAATGAATTTCACTCCTGAGTTAGGGTGTTCAGGAAATAGTGTCAATCTCTCAGATTAAAGGGGGAAGTTGTCAATGTGGGCTACCATTAAGACAGTTTATTTTACTGTTAAACTCTTTGACTTATTCTTCTGTGTTGGAAGACTCATCTCTAAGCCTACTTCTTTTGAGTGCCTATTCTATAATGCCATCTGGACACCCAGATTCCTTAAAGAATAACAGCACACACCGGTATTGGTGTGTCTTAAATTTATGCACCTGCAGGCACACCACTCCTGTGCTAACCATGCACTAATTGGTTAGTGCATGGCAACCAGGGCCGTGCCAACACGGTAAGCGAGGTAAGCATGGCAGGGGGGCGCTTCCCTCTGGGGGGCACCGCCGCACCATGCTCACCTCGCTCGCCCTCCCGCTCCCATTGTTCAACTGCCCGCCCTCTTCTCCCCCCCCCCCAACATCCCTTTTCTTTTTTTTTTCCTTTTTAAATTTACCTCCGTGGCGGTTCCGGCAGCGCAGCGTCAGTGAAGGAGGCGGCGCTCCTGACATCTCTAGCCTTCCCTTCGCTGTGTTCCGCCTTCTTCTGACATCAAGGAAATGACGTCAGAAGAAGGCGGAACACAGCGACGGGAAGGCTAGAGACGTCGGGAGCGCAGCACCGCCTCCTTCACTGATGCTGCGCTGCCAGAACCGCCACGGAGGTAAATTTAAAAAGAAAAAAAAGAAAAGGGATGTTGGGGGGAGAGAAGAGGGCGGGCAGTTGAACAATGGGAGCGGGAGGGCAGGGGAGAGACGAGAGCATGGATGCGAGGGGGGGTCATGGAAGGGAGAGAGGGGAATTGCTGGAAAAGGATGAATGGAGGGGGCAGAGGACAGAGGAGCATGGATGGGCAGGGCTCAGGGAGAGAGGGGAATTGCTGGAAAAGGATGAATGGAGGGGGCAGGGGACAGAGGAGCATGGATGGGCATGGATTGGGAGGGCAGGGCTCAGGGAGAGAGGAGAAATTGCTGGACATAGAGGGGAGGGAAGAAAGATGAAGGAGATGAAATGAGGGAAAAGGAAGAGAGGAGAAAAACTGCACATGGATGAAGAAAATAGGCAGAAGCTAAGGACAAGAAATGAAGAAGAAAGGAGGAAAGGAAAGAAATAAATGGAAAGGAAGCCCTGGAAACGGAGTTAAGAGGACAGATTGCAGCAGAATCAGATACTGGGCCAGCATGATCAGAAAAAGAAAGTCACCAGACAACAAAGGTAGAAAAAAAATCATTTTATTTTCATTTTAGTGTTTGGAATATGTCCACTTTGAGAATTTACATCTGCTATCTTATTTTGCAATGTATAGGAATTTGTTTCTAAGAATATTGCTGACAATTCCTGTCAGTGTGGCAAGTGGTGAGCGATCATTTTCACAGGGGGGGGGAGGGCCGCCGCCAACTGATAGTCTGCAGGGGGGGGGCCAGAGACCCTAGGCACAGCCCTGATGGCAACGTAGTTGCAGTAACCAATTAGTGCTGGGTACTCCTACTCTTCGTGCACAGACCCACTCTCAGAGTTAAAAAATATTTTCTATTTTTTAGCATGTGGTTAGCGCACACTGAGCACACCCCATGGTAGTGATTTTTAACCTGTGGTAAGCACACGTTAGTGTTTACTGCAGCTTAGTAAAAGGGCCTCATTGATTTATTTATTTAAAAAAAACACTTTCACCTGCATGATCTGAAAATTCTCAAGGGTTACAATTACAATATAAACATTCAAAGATAAACCATACTAAAACAACATAACATAAAATTATCAAATCATTATCTCCATGTAACCTGTTATCATCTTCTTACAATAAATAAACCATATGACTTGTCAATCTTGTAACATACCAAACACCTGATGAAATAATATAAATTTCAACTCTTTCTTAAATTTCTCCATATTTTGAATTCATCTCAATTTTAATGGCAGGGAATTCCATAGTTTGGGTCCTATAATATAGAGAATGGAGGATTGATATTCATCTAACCTAACAGCATGAAAAGTAGGTATCTCCAGCAGAATTGTAATGCTCTAGGAAGCTGGTAAAGGCTGACTTGCAGATATGATAGCTAATGCATCAGTATTTAACACTTTAAAGACCATTTAAAGAAATGCCCTTATGAAGGGCAATTTTATAAATACATGCCTGCATTTATGCGCCCCTTGTATGCATAAATGCAGAGAAAAATATCATTAATGCATTAACCTCCAATTTCTATACAAAGCGCTGAAAATTGTGTGTGCAAATTTGGGCAATTTAATTGAATAATGAGCTAATTAGCTTTGATAATTGTCTTAACAAGCAATTATTGACACTAATTAGATTTTATTGAAATGTACGCACATAAATATAGGTGTGTGATACATGCTTGAATTTGATGTGTAAGCCAATAAAGAGGGTGTGGAAATGGGAGGGTTATGAGCGAAAGGACACCCCCCACAAAGGAACCCCCCAGGTGCACGTCGCTGGGGGGGGGGGTGCCGCGCGCGCCTGTCCTCCGTTGTTCCATGCTTCTTCTCTGCCCCGGACAGATGCGCGTGGCACCCCCCCCCAGCGGCATGCACCCGGGGCGGACCGCACCTATCCCCCCCCCCTAGGAATGCCACTGATAATGCCTGAGGTACTACATAGAGTATGAGCTAAGGAATATTATAGCAGGACAGTGGTGTTATTTTAACAAGCTAACTGCATAACTATCCCAAATTAATGTTAGGTCAGAAATATTGTTGACCTAACTTTATACAGATGCCTATGCAGCCAGCATAAAACACACACATACACACGCACAATAAATATGGTAGCTGAATAATGACCCATATACGAGCAAATCACAACTCTGTGCTCTGTCCGAACTCTACCCCTAAACACAACTACACCCAGGTGAAGTAGAAATATACACTTTCTTGGTACTCTGCATAGCCTAGCTATGCAGCCCCCCTCAGGGCTGGCGTTAGGAGGTGGCAAACACAACAATTGCCCTGGGCCCACATACTACAGGGGACCCCAAAACTGCCTGAAGCTGAAGAAGGCATAGGCTGAATACCAGTTTTGGGGTCTCCTCCCCAGTTTCTACCCTGGGCCCCTAAATGTCTAAAACCAGCCCTGCACCCACTAACATAAAAAGCACTTAGGGCTAGATTCTATATTTGGTGCCAAAAGAATTGATCCCAAAACAGCCATGCTTAAAGTTAGCTTGGTATTCAATTAAATTGTGCGCACAATTTTTGCCACCTTTTATAGAATTAGGGGGTTAATGCACAAATTAGCGCACACTAACTGTTTAACCACTGCATTGACAGTTGGCCTGCTTGTGCAGTAGAGATTAGCCCACTCTAAATCCAGCATTAATCCAATTCTAGAATGGTGCACGCCCAAATTGCCGACTAATACACAAAGTTGCACATGCAACTAATATGAGGTCAGTTGCACATGTAACTTAATAGATTAATTAGATGCTAATTGGCTTTCATAACTAATTATTGGCTATAATTGGTATTGTCACTAATTGGCAGTTAAGCATGTGTCTGCCCTAAGTTGGCATTCTATAAGTTGGACACTCAAATTCCACAGCACACAACTCCAAGGGGAATGTGGACCTGAGATTGACATAAGCAAGTCAGTGGCATATCAGGCAATGTTGTGCATGGGCATGACTTATAGCAGGGGTACTCAAAGAGGTCCGTAGGCCAGTGGAGTTTTATGATATCCCTAATTAATATGCATGAGAGAGATTTTTATATAATGAAAGTGACAGGCATGCAGATCTCTCTCAAACATGTTCATTAGGGGTACCCTGAAAACCCGACTGTCCTATGGACCCCTTGGACAAGTTTGAGTATCACTAGCTTATAGAATGCTAGCACTTATGTGCCTACCTATAGGCAGTTAGGCGTGTGCATTATATTCTTATGGGTGTCTCTAGTGTTAGCACATGATAATTTTTAGTGTGCACTAAAAATGTTAGTGTGCTTATAGCGCAGCTTAGTAAACAGGGCCTATGCATGTAAATGCGGAGTGCGGACCCACAACAGTATTCACATGCAACTGTCATTACAGAATCCGCACTAAGTGCACATCATTCCGACACCTAACTTTCAGCGATGTGTTGAAAATGATCTTCTTAGTGCTTAATGCACCTTAGTAAAATACTCTCCAAAGATTTCTTAAAAGGTAATGAACAAAACAATCTCTCCTAAAATGTCTCTCTGCAAATGCAAAGGTCCAGGCACATTTTTCTGCTTTGCAATAAAGGTCATGCATTTTGTTGCCATCATTTTTCACAGAGCTGATTTACACTTTAATCCTCAGTATCTATGTTAAGATTATACAAGATATGATTTGTTTAGATGACTATTTGGAATGTTTACTTGTGGTAATTTAATACAATTTAGTTAATCATTTCAAAAGCAAATGAAGTTTAGAATGAAGGTTCAGCATTCAAATTACCTTCATGCAGAGTTCTCACAATTTTTATCTGGCTGATGGGTAAATACAACAGTTAAAAAACATATATATATATAATCCAATCAATTTTACTCTGTATAGATCTGAAATTTTAGTTTTGGCCTTTCGATAACTATGAATAACCCATTGCATAGACTTTGCCCAATGCACTTCTTGCTAGCACAGAAAAATTCATTTCAATATGTAACCCATCAAAGAAATAGGTGAGATACATACTGTAACAATCTGCATTTTATTGAATTAAATGACCAATACTCATTTTATATGAATGCAATTTCATGCTAATAAAAACACTAGATCAAGCTTGCAAAGCAAAGAGAAAAACGGCAGGCCTTCATCAGTTGTATAGATTTATGCTTTGAACAGGCTTCATGAAAAGCAATCTGAAAAATAAACAACTTCCTAAACATCTTGCATGCATTCATTGTTCCCTAGTAGAGTTATTTCTGGAAGCTATTATAAAATGATGAGAAGCTTATCTTACATTTTAGAACTAAACTCAGAAAAAAAGATCAAAGAGCAGGGTCTACTCCACATACCGGGACAGTCTAGGTCCGCAGGAAGGTATCCAGCCAGAGGGGTGCAGGAGGTCCTGTAAGAAGAATCCCAAAACTACTAACCAGACGTATTGCTAGAAATAATGGCAGAGCCAGGTGATATGTTTATGTTTGTAATGCTGTTTAAGAAACAGAAGAATAGAGAATGGGAAGATGGGGAATACAGGAGATGCTAAGTAAGAATTTGCTTAAAATAAACAGAGTTTCTTGGGGTGGGAGATTACTAGGGACAGAAATCTGCCAGGGAGAGAAAGGTTGAACTGCATTTCAAAAGATTTGTAGAAACAGATCGCCACCATGTAGGCTAAACTGCTTGATAAGATGGATGAAAGCAGGACACGCAAAGGTTCCCCCACTGGAAGGAGATATGCATGTAAGAAGCTGGGGAGCCTGCTTTTGAAGTTTAACAGCACAAGAGAGAGAAGATTTTTTTGTTCCTGCATAGAGCTTTGAGTGTACATGTCTTGAGTACCCCTGCTGCCTCAGGGGTATGGAGCTGTGCTATTGTCTTTGAAAGAACAGATGTTAAAAGGAAAATTAAGATGCTGTTTTCTGAAGTGCTTGGCCAGGCTGTTGTCTTGGGTCACCAGGCAGATGGTGGTTAGAACAGGCCATGGGCAGCATGTAGACACATGTGATATCAAATGTGGCATTTGAACACAAGACTCCACTCTAATTCTTTCACATTTCCTCTCATATGCTCCATATGTTGCAACTAGGTTCTGAAAAATCCAACAGTGAATGTGTATGGTTCTTAAAGGGGGGGGGGGGGAAGAAATTCTGGACTGAACTCATGCGTTTTCCAGTTGTAGATCAAGGCAAGTTGCATTCAATTATGGAAGGTATTTTCCTGTAACCAGAGGGCTTACAATCTAAGTTTGTTCCCAAGGCATTTGAGGGTTAAGCAACGTGCCCAAGATCATAAGGAGCTGGCTCTTATGGAGTTAGTCCTATACTCCTCCCTGGAAACTCCATTCATTGGGTAAATCTCTCTTATCTGTACCTTTCTCCTCCACTGCCAACTCAAGACTCTGTTCCTTTTTTCTTGCAGCACTATATACCTGGAATAGACATCCTGAGTCAGTACATCAAACTTCATGTCTGGCCATCTGCAAATCTAGATTGTAAGCTCTGTTGAGCAGGGACTGTCTCTTACATGTTCAAGTATACAGCGCTGCATATGTATAGTAGCACTACAGTAGTTGTAGTAGTGTCTTCTTTATAAAGTGTATGAGGACAGATGTAGGGGTCCTTTTACTAAGGTGCGCTAAAAAATGGCCCGCGGTAGTGTAGGCATGGGTTTTGGGCATGTGCAGAATCATTTTTCAGTGCACCTGTAGAAAAAGTCCTTTTTTAAAATTTTTGCCGAAAATGGACGTGTGGCAAAATGAAAATTGCCGCACGTCCATTTTGGGTCTGAGACCTTACCACCAGCCATTGACCTAGCAGAAAAGTCTCACATGGTAACCGGGCAGCAATGACCTACGTGTACCAAATGCCACTTGGTGTGTGTCCGATATGCGTGGCAGAAAGGAAATTACCGCAAGAGCCACCCGGTAGCCATGCGGTAACTCCATTTTGGTGTGCGTCGGCCGCACGTAGATGATTACGTGGCTTAGTAAAAGGGCCTCTTAAAGATCTAAATATGTATACTTTAGAAGAAAGGTGGGAGAGGGGACATAGGATAGAGACATTTAAATATCTCTGTGGTGACTCTCAATTGAAAGAAAGCTCTGGAACGAGAGGAACATATGATGAAGATGAAAGGGGATAGAATCAGGATGAATACAAGGAAATACTTCTTTATGGAAAGGGTGGTAGATACATGGAACAGCCTTCCAATGGATAATCTAATACTGTATCTGAATTCAAGAAAGCATGGGACAGGCATATAGGATCTGTAAAGGAAAGGAAGGAATAGCAGACTGTATTGTTGATGTGCCATGTGGTCTTTATCTGCTTAGGATTTGAACTGGGCTTCCCTGGTAAAATGGTATGTCTCACCCCACTGCTTTAACCATTAGGTTCCATCTTTCTGTTAGTAAATGAATTGGGATGACTGGACCTACAGAGAAATAAAGGGGGTATTACCCCAAAATGGATAATTTATTTCCTCTAATAATGCACCTGGAGAACGTAAAGTTCAGTACATCTTCCTAAAAGCAGATTGCACTCAAATCCTTTTCTTTTCTATGGTTCCAGCCTAAAAGAAGATTCTGTATGAACACTGTAACAGATGAAGGAGTAACAACCTGCTGAAGTGATGGTGGTGGTGCAGGCAGAGATCCAGGAAATATTCTAGTCCTAAACAGATTACGAAAAAGAGAGATGGAAAGAGGAATCCTGATCCCAGAAGGAATCTCCCAAGTTGGACACCAATAGCTTTCTGAACAAAGGGCAGTATGGTCATTTACACAGACAGAGAGAGTTATTTATTTATTTATTTATTTATTTATTTATTTATGCATTTGTACCCCACATTTTACAATCAGGTAGTCGGTTCAATGTGGCTTACAAGTTACTTCAGTTAGACATGTTACATAGCCATTAGTAGTTAGATCTGTCTTTAATTCATGTTCTGCTAGCACTCAGGTATCGTAGCGTGGTGGTTGGTGGTCAGTTTATGTGAGTTTGTTGGAGAAGAATTTTCTGAAGAAGTGGGCTTTCAGGTGTTTTCAGAATCTTAAGTACTTGTGTATCAATTTCAGTGCTTTCGGTAATGATTTCCATGTCTTGGGGCAAATGTATGTGAAGTTGGTTGAGTATGAAGATTTGTATATCGGGCCTTGACATTTGGGAAACTGAAAGGTGAGATAGTTTGTTGCACCTCTGATTGTGTGCAGATACTTCTATTACATTTGTCATGTATTCCACTTCAAGTCCAGAGATTATTCTCTAAGTGAGAGAGCATATCTTAAAGGATAGCCATGTTTTGACTGGTAACCAGTGTAGATTTTAGAGTAGTGGTCTGGTGCTTTTGAATTGATTTTTTTCCATAGATAAGTCTTGCTGATGTGTTTTGTGCTGTTTGTATTCTCTTTAGTGATTGTCCCTTCCATCTGGCGTAGATTCCGTTTCAGTAGTCAGCATGAGAGAAGACCATGGATTGAACTAGTGTGCAGAATACATCTCTTGGAAAGTAGTTTTTAATGTGTTTTAGTTTCCACATGGTTTGGAACATTTTCTTCGTAACATTTGAAATTTGTATGTCAAAGGTCAAATTATGGTCTACGGTGACTCCTACGATTCTTAGATTGTCAGATATTGGGAGGGATATACTCATGGTAGAGATGTTTGGGAAGTGGTATTGCAAGGTGATGTGATTATCAGGCATTGTGTTTTGTCTTTGTTCAGTTTGATCTTGAACATTGATGCCCAGGATTCCATTATGTTTATACCATCTGTAATCCTGGTCGTGATTTCATGCAGGTTCTCATTAAAAGGTATGTAGCCTGACACATCATTGGCGTATATGGCATGGTTGAATCCTTGTTTGGATAGTGTTCCGGCCAGAGGGGCCATAATTAAGTTGAACAGTATTGATGAGAGTGGCGAGCATTGGGGGATCCTACATTCAGCTTTCCATGGAGGAGAGAGACAGGAATTTATTTTCACTTGGTAGGATCTGGTGGTTAGGAATCCTAGGAGCCATTTGTGCACTTTACTGCTACAATTTTGTAGAGTATTCCTTTGAAGATTTGATGGTCAATCATGTCAAATGCACTTGACATGTCAAATTGTAGTAAAAGAATGTTTTTTCCATAGATGATTTCCTTTTTAAAGTTGGCCAATAGTGTGATCACAGCACTGTTTCAGTGCTTTGATGGGGTCTGAAGTCTGATTGAGATTCATGGAGTATGGAGAATGCAATTCGTGGAGTATGGTTGGCCACTATGGTCCCTTGGTTGTAAAACTGCTGTGGCAAACAAGTTATGAGGTGTTTACTGCAAAAGCAGAACTGGGAAATAAAGTGACTAATAGAATTAAACAGTAAGGAGTTCCAGAAATATCCTTGGGATAAGCAAATGAATCATGGGTGGTAACATGGCATGGCTAGTGTCCAGCATCCAGAGCCCTGGATCAAAATGATGGTGAGGAGTCCAGGAAAGCAATTCAAAAAGGGAAACAGGCATGCAAGAATGAATGAATGAATGACAATATTCACTGCTTTGTCAGGAATCATGCTGGGAGTATTACTCTTTCTACAACTCTAATGGATGAATCTTGAGTGTTTAACAATATTATGAGAACAATAGTTAGGGAGAATGGAATTCACAAGCTCTTCAGCATACAATGAGAAGTAGCAAAGCTGTCGTTGACTTTATTTAATGTATCTATTTATTTATTTAAAATTATTTATACGCTGCCTATGATTAATTTCTAGGTCCTTTTGCCTGACTTGTGGCAAGAGTGGCCACAAGGTGAAAATACAAGTACAAATAAAATTTATATTCCACAAGTTACCAATCATTGTCTTATGTGGATAGCAATAAGAATAACTAGGCATTCCTAGGAAATATAGTCATAAGAAAATTAATGCTAAAATTGGCAAAACAAAAAAAAATTCTGAAAAAATAGGTTTTTAATTTCCTACAAATTGTCATATGGAGGGGCATTTTTGATATGACGTCTTAGTCCAACTTTGTATGTTTTTCTAAAAAAAGTATAAAAATCAAGTATTAAAAATGGCCATTTTCAAAACAGAAAAAATGTCTATCCTTTTTTTTTTTAATGGCTATTTGCTAGATGTTTTTGTGCTCTATGCATTTACCTTTTTGGTCCATTTTTGAAAAACAAATATCCAAGTGATATTGGGATGTAGAAGGAGCCAGAATTCTTAGTAGATTAACCACATAGACATCCCAAGGACAGCAATGCAGTGGACTTCAAATAAATTCCCCCAGATACACATCTCACCATTGCTCCCTTATCTTGTCTGCTGAGCCCCCCCCCCCCAAAAAAAAAAAAACCACTACCCCCAACTGTACACTATTACAATAACCCTTATAGGTGAAAGGGGAACCTATATGTGGGTACATTGAATTTTGGAGGGCTCACAATTTCCACCACAAGTGTAACAGGTAGGGGAGGTATCGGCCTGGGTCCACCTCTCTACAGTACCTTCACCCACCACTAGACTACTCCAGGGGCCTACATGCTGCTCTAATTGACCTAAGTATTACATCTGAGGGTGGTATAGAGGCTGGTAAGTAATGTTTTTAATCTCATTTTTTGGGAAGTGTGGAAGGGGGGTTAGTTACCACTGGGGAAATAAGGTGAGATCATCCCTGATTCCCTCCAGTGGTCATCTGGTCATTTAGGTCACCTTTTTGTGCCTTATTCGTTATAAAAACAGGCCTAGCTCAAAACGTCTTAGTTTTAGTCCTGGGCAGTTTTGTTTTGTTCCATTATGGCTGAAAAATGTCCAAGTGTTAAGAGCGCCCAGATCCCACCCTTAATACGCCCCTGGCATGCCCCCTTGTGATTTTGAATGCACTTCTGACAGACTTCATAGAAAAACATCTACAAATTAGTTTTGAAAATACCAATTTGGATTTTTTTTTTTTGTATGAAAAACTTCCAAATACAGATTTATGCCTCTTTTTGGATGTTTTTTGAAAATGAGCCCCATAATCACTCTGAAATCTAATCTCAACTGGGAGAACATTCCAGGTCTAAACTGCTAGATACAGTTTGTGAAAACATTTTCTTGCTTCTAATTCCCTTTACATCAAGAAAATGTAGATTTCTACCTTGTTGCAAATACTTCACATGGGAAGAAAAAGATAAAGTTTTCTAAGGGGTAGAGGAACCTATCCTTAAAATATTTTAAATATTAAGCAACACAATTTAATGCAAGTCTTCATTCTATAGGCAGCCAGTGCAACTTAATCAACAAAGGAGTAGCTTTTTCATATTTGCTCACATGATAGAACAATCTTGCTGAGTACAGCCTGCATATAGTCTGTTACAGAAGTTGAGTTGTGATAAAATACAAGCTTGAATCAAAATCTTAAACTGATCTAAATGAAAACAAATTTCTGATCCATCTAAGCTGCCTCATCCTCCAAAAATCTGTTAATAAGAGCATCAACCTGAAATTCCATAGATAATAATGGATCCGAATAAACTCCTAAGACCCTCAGGGGGTTTCAGAAATAAGATGAAATCCACTAATGTCAATTGTTCTCCCTGTCTAGTCTGATTGGAGTTTTCCCAACCAAAGAATTTTAGGGCCCTGTTTACTAAGCAGCGCTATAGGCGCCACCTAACACTCGAAACTCATGCAAACAACACAACCAAAAAGATGTTCTACTGCATGTGGAAACTGAAAAGAATAAGACCATTCTTCCCAAGATCCGTCTTTCGCAGCCTAGTGCAATCCCTCGTACTCAGCCATCTGGATTACTGCAACTCACTATACGCAGGTTGCAAAGAACATATACAGTGGGGGAAATAAGTATTTGATCCCTTGCTGATTTTGTAAGTTTGCCCACTGACAAAGACATGAGCAGCCCATAATTGAAGGGTAGGTTATTGGTAACAGTGAGAGATAGCACATCACAAATTAAATCCGGAAAATCACATTGTGGAAAGTATATGAATTTATTTGCATTCTGCAGAGGGAAATAAGTATTTGATCCCCCACCAACCAGTAAGAGATCTGGCCCCTACAGACCAGGTAGATGCTCCAAATCAACTCGTTACCTGCATGACAGACAGCTGTCGGCAATGGTCACCTGTATGAAAGACACCTGTCCACAGACTCAGTGAATCAGTCAGACTCTAACCTCTACAAAATGGCCAAGAGCAAGGAGCTGTCTAAGGATGTCAGGGACAAGATCATACACCTGCACAAGGCTGGAATGGGCTACAAAACCATCAGTAAGACGCTGGGCGAGAAGGAGACAACTGTTGGTGCCATAGTAAGAAAATGGAAGAAGTACAAAATGACTGTCAATCGACAAAGATCTGGGGCTCCACGCAAAATCTCACCTCGTGGGGTATCCTTGATCATGAGGAAGGTTAGAAATCAGCCTACAACTACAAGGGGGGAACTTGTCAATGATCTCAAGGCAGCTGGGACCACTGTCACCACGAAAACCATTGGTAACACATTATGACATAACGGATTGCAATCCTGCAGTGCCCGCAAGGTCCCCCTGCTCCGGAAGGCACATGTGACGGCCCGTCTGAAGTTTGCCAGTGAACACCTGGATGATGCCGAGAGTGATTGGGAGAAGGTGCTGTGGTCAGATGAGACAAAAATTGAGCTCTTTGGCATGAACTCAACTCGCCGTGTTTGGAGGAAGAGAAATGCTGCCTATGACCCAAAGAACACCGTCCCCACTGTCAAGCATGGAGGTGGAAATGTTATGTTTTGGGGGTGTTTCTCTGCTAAGGGCACAGGACTACTTCACCGCATCAATGGGAGAATGGATGGGGCCATGTACCGTACAATTCTGAGTGACAACCTCCTTCCCTCCGCCAGGGCCTTAAAAATGGGTCGTGGCTGGGTCTTCCAGCACGACAATGACCCAAAACATACAGCCAAGGCAACAAAGGAGTGGCTCAGGAAGAAGCACATTAGGGTCATGGAGTGGCCTAGCCAGTCACCAGACCTTAATCCCATTGAAAACTTATGGAGGGAGCTGAAGCTGCGAGTTGCCAAGCGACAGCCCAGAACTCTTAATGATTTAGAGATGATCTGCAAAGAGGAGTGGACCAAAATTCCTCCTGACATGTGTGCAAACCTCATCATCAACTACAGAAGACGTCTGACCGCTGTGCTTGCCAACAAGGGTTTTGCCACCAAGTATTAGGTCTTGTTTGCCAGAGGGATTAAATACTTATTTCCCTCTGCAGAATGCAAATAAATTCATATACTTTCCACAATGTGATTTTCCGGATTTAATTTGTGATGTGCTATCTCTCACTGTTACCAATAACCTACCCTTCAATTATGGGCTGCTCATGTCTTTGTCAGTGGGCAAACTTACAAAATCAGCAAGGGATCAAATACTTATTTCCCCCACTGTACTGAGGAAACTTCAAACAGCCCAGAATACAGCAGCCAGACTCATCTTCGGAAAACCAAAATATGAAAGTGCAAAACCCTTACGAGAGAAGCTACACTGGCTTCCACTCAAGGAACGCATTACTTTTAAAGTATGCACATTAGTCCACAAAATCATTCACGGTGAAGCCCCAGCCTACATGTCTGAGTTAATAGACTTACCACCCAGAAACGCTAAAAGATCATCCTGAACTTTCCTCAACCTCCACTTCCCTAATTGCAAGGGCTTGAAATACAAGACGCTGCACGCGTCAACCTTTTCTTACATGAGCACGCAGTTCTGGAATACACTGCCGCGCAACCTGAAAACGATCTACGAGCAAGCCACCTTCCGCAAACTATTGAAGACCCATCTTTTTGATAAAATTTATGGAAAGAACCAAAACACATAAAGTCCACACTCACTGTTCAGTAATGCATCAATACATCCACTTCTGAACTCTCATCCCCCGTAATCTCACCTCACTTATACCTTTACTCACAGAAAAATGTATACCATATGTCTTCTTGTTATTATAAATTGCCCTTTTAGCTTCTCCTTGTCTCCTCCCAATGTTTCACGGTTCTTTTCCATTGTTATACTCCTTAACGATACCTTGATTTTGTCTCGCATAACTCTTCACAATGTAATCCATAACCGAGTTGTAACAAATTGTATTCCCACCATTCATAATGTATTGTAAGCCACACTGAGCCCGCAAAAAGGTGGGAAAATGTGGGATACAAATGCAATAAAATAAATAAATAAATTTATGCATGCTAATGTTCGATACACCCATAGGAACATATGGGTGTCTCTAGTATTTCACATGCACTAAAAACGCTAGTGCACCTTAGCAAACAGGACCCTTAGTTTTATTTTCCTTTTTTAAATTTGAAAACACCCATTTATCCAGTGTCATAACAAATTTAACAAGGGTCTCCAGGTAGCTGGTAGAAGAGGTCACTAGAATCAGCAGAGTGGTGTCATCTGCGTAGCTGTAGTAGTATATTCCATCTTTGGGGCCGGCTCAGCAAAGGGGCGGTGACAGCCGTCTTATCAAAAAAGATGGCCGGCCATCTTTTCTTTTGATAATACGGTTGGGGCCGGCTAATCTCAACATTTAGGTCAAATGTTGAGATCACCGGGTTTGCCGGCTTCAAAAAAGTGGAAAAAAAACCCAAGGCTTTTTTCAGTAGTACCAGTGGGATTTGAACCAGCCACCTCTGGATTACAAGCCAGGTGCCCTAACCACTTGGCCACAACTCCACTTACTTGGATGTCCCTCCCGTTTATGTCCCTTCAGGTCTCTCTCAGTCAATCACAGACAGGGGTCTCTCTCAGCCACTCACAGACAGCTAAATGCGCTGTGATTGGCTGAGAGAGACCCCTGTCTGTGATTGGCTGAGTGAGACCTGAAGGGGCATAATCAAAAGGGAGGGACATCCAAGTAAGTGGAGCTGTGGCCAAGTGGTTAGAGCACAGGTCTTGTAATTCAGAGGTAGCTGCTTCAAATCCCACTGGTACTAATGAAAAAGCTGAGCAAAAATGCTTTTGATTTAGGACGTCCCTGACGAGCACTTGGATTTTTTTTTGGGTGGGAGGGGATTGGTGACCACTGGGGAAGTAAGGGGAGGTCATCCCCGATTCCCTCCGGTGGACATTTGGTCAGTTGGGGCTCCTTTTTGAAGTTTGGTCATGAAAAAAAAAGCCGGCGAAATGCTGGTCAAGCCTGGCTTTCTTTTTCCATTATCGGGTGAAGCTGGCCATCTCGTGAGCACACCCCTGTCCCGCCCCATCCCGCCTTCACTACCCTACTGACACGCCCCCTTGAAATTTTGCCAGCTCCGCGACAGAAAGCAGTTGAAGCCGGCCAAAATCAGCTTTCCATTATACCGATTTGGCTGGGTTCAGGAGATCGCCGGCCATCTTCCAATTTGTGTCAGAAGATGGCCGGTGATCTCTTTTGAAAATGAGCAGGTAAGGGGACTTTTTACTAAGCCATGGTAGCAGTTTTTGTTCACGGTAGAAATCAGCTGGTTGTAAATGCTGAGATGCCCATAGGAATATAATGGACGTCTCGGCGTTTACCACCAGCTGATTTCTACTGCGAGTTAAAATCGCTATCAAGGCTTATTGAAAGGACCCCCCTTTTCCCAGAGATTGCCTATAGATGTTAAATAAAATTAGTGACAATGGGGAACCTTGTGGAATGTCACACTCCATTTGCTATGGGCTAGAGAAAGAATCTTCCACTTTGATTTTATAAATTCTACTTGATCGAAAGCCACTACACCACTTGTGTACAGGTCCTATACTACCTCTCTCATCCAACAATTTCCATCTATCCTAATGATGAGTAGCTGTGTAGGGAACTGTACGAGGTGAGTGGTATTGCTGATAATGAATAGGAGAGTGAATCACTAATTTGGAACAGAAGGGTCTCAGCTCTCTCCTCCCACAAAATGTGTAGGCAAGGGCCTGAACTACCTTTATTCTGATGACTTCCAAATTTACCTCTCTACAGCTGAACTTCTTTGGACCTATAAAAGAAGGCATTGCCTTTGAAAGCCAGTCAAAAACTGTACTAATTTTGTCCAATATCAAAAGTACCATTTTATTTGTTGTTATTGTTTTGTTTTCTGTTTATTTTCTTTCAAGTGGGCTAACATGGTAACCGCACTATCTTACCCAAGTTGCTGCTATTGTGAGGGCAAAATGTAGAAAGGGCCATAGCCTTGTGGCCCACCCATTTCTGCTGCCTATGGTATAAATGTTAGAGAAGACTCACAGAACAGTGAAAATGACCTGCTTTGGGTACAGTTCCCTAGCAAATGCAATTCTCCATCAAGAAGGACCATTTCCTCTGTAAGCAACAAATCTCCACCTTCCAGAATTTTGAGGCTTCAATTTACATTCTGCCTCTGCAACAATACCAGGCACTCAAATCTCTATACTTTACCATACCTCCCTTCTTAATGAGTAACTATGTTTTACTCTAGTTACAAAAATCAATACCTCCCACAAAAGTAAATACAATCACTATTACCTTAATTAGCTTGATTACAAAAAAATATTTTCATAAAAGAATTTTACAACTTCAACTTAGTCAGTTTCCCCTAAGTTGAAGCTGAAGTTGTAAAATTCTTTTATGAATTTTTTTTTCTAATAAAGCTAATTAAGGGGTCCTTTTACAAAGGCATGCTGAAAAATGGCTTGCGGTAGTGTAGGTGCAGGATTTGGGCGCGTGCAGAATCATGCTACACGTGCCAGAAAATAAAAAAATATTTTTCAGATGCGCATATCAGATGTGTGCCAAAAATGAAATTACCGCAAGAGCCATGCAGTAGTCGGGCAGTAACTCCATTTTGGCATGCATTGGGCACGCATAGGCACCTACGCGGCTTAGTATAAGGAGCCCTAATATAATGCATAAATACATAAGTACATAAGTATTGCCATACTGGGAAAGACCAAAGGTCCATCAAGCCCAGCATCCTGTTTCCAACAGTGGCCAATCCAGGTCACAAATACCTGGCAAGATCCCAAAAATGTACAAAACATTTTATACTGCTTATTCCAGAAATAGTGGATTTTCCCCAAGTCCATTTAATAACGGTCTATGGACTTTTCCTTTAGGAAGCCGTCCAAACCTTTTTTAAACTCCACTAAGCTAACCGCCTTTACCACATTCCCTGGCAACGATAGTGATTGTAGTTATTTTTGTGGGAGGTATACTTTACCATATAGACTTGATTACTGAAGTGAAGGATGAAGGATATCACATCAACTCTACAAGCCATGGAAGTCCAATAAAGTGAATAGTAGCTTCCCATGTCATCTACAGAGGAGAAGAGACATCTGCATACTGAGCAGAAAGTAAACGCTCTTGTATCTCATCTCATCATTTCATAGCATCCAGTTGGAAATTACCTCATACACGAGTACTATAGCAGCCAACATTTAATAATGCCATGAAAAGCATAAAGCATAAGGTTTCCTTCACTGCCAAGATGGTGTAATAGGGCCATTACCGTGGGAACAATGAGGCACTCTGGCAGTTCCTCTTGTCAACATTTTTAAAGTTTACTTTGATCTAATACTAAATGTGTATATGGTGTTGCAGCTACAATCTGTTACTGTTTCCACTATATTCCTTCTTATTTTTATAGTCTACTCTATGCTTTAGTATTTTTATTAAGCATATAAAATGTTCACATTTACATGTTTTTATGTTTATGTTTATTGCCAAACAATATACCACCATTCATGGGTTCATCAAAGCGATTTACTATAATAAAAATATACATCAAAGGATGCCAGGGAGAGAGCAGAAGAAAATGGAAAGATACGGACAAAGAAGCTGAACTGCAAGTCCTCCAGCACCAGCTGCTACGTTGAGGTCCTCATTCACCAAAAGCTTGAAAGGACAAGGAAGGACTGGGTAACATCTACTTCTCTGTCAGGGGTCATGCCAAAGACTCCTTACAACTAGAATAAGCCATTCCAGAAAATCAAGATGAGTTTCACAGCAAGAAAAACAATAGCTATGCTAGGGATGGGCATGGAAAATAATTTCAGTTCATTTTGGTTTTTATTTCATTTTACCTATATTTCATTTATTTTGTGCCATTTTCTCACCTAGTTTGACTTTTTTTTTTCATTTTGGTTTTTGCACATACTGTATAGTCATAGTCCACGGTATGCTTTCTGTAGCTGATAAAGAAGATGCACTGAAACTATATAAACAACAAAAACATATGTTGATGGGGAATTTTTGTTTGTTTGTTTTTCTTTTGTTTTGGGTAAAAAATGACAGCATGAAATAGGAAATATTGTTAATTTTTATGTCATTTTAAAATGACAGCACATTCTTAGTGTGAAATAGGGGCGGACTCTAGTACATAGTATTTAACTGGGTGGTAAGCATAAAATGCTAAACCTTTCCGAGCTAAAATGGATGTGTGTGTGTGTGTTCATGTTGAAAGAAGTAGGCATAGACTTTTTTGTGTTGGTCTGTGTCATTTCAGTTTACAGCATGTAACAATTTTTTTTATGTGCATTAAAATTAGGGACCACTAAATGAAATAGCACACGCTAATAAAATATTGTACACTAATAAAGTACATACAGAAACAAATTTTCCATGTGCACAGCATGTTTCATAAAGAGAGCATAGGAATATAGAGTTGCACATCCATGCTTTAAAGTAGGCAGACCAAACTAGCGTACCTATCTTTATGCTATCTTCCCTAAATTCTATAAAATTGAGCATGCAGTTGGGTGTGCAGGGGTCATTCATACGCATAATTAAATTAGCATTAACAATAATTGGTGTCAACTAGCATTACTTGGCATTAATTTGTAGCTATGGACTAGATTCTATATATGAAGTCTAAAAAAAATCAGCGCTAAAACAAAATACACCTAGGCGTATTCTATAAAGTACCGCAGCAGCCCAGCAGTACTTAGAACCCCCAGCATGCCATCATATCTGGTGCTACAGAAATATATTTATTTTTGTAGTGCCAGGGTGTACCCAGCAGAAATCGGTGGCGGTAAGGGTTCCCCCCCCCCCCCCCCCCCAAATAGCCGCACAGCAAATGCTTTACTTACTGTATGGCCATTTTCTGCAGAAAAGAAAGACCACCCTTTTACCAGCTGTGGTAAAAGGGGGCATCGGCAGACATGAAAAACATGCACAGACACCAGTGCAGGTCCCCTTTTGCCGCAGGTTGGTGAAAAGGGCTCTTAATCCTCTATTACCCCAGGTACGAAACGAGTATCTGTATATAGTATGTAAACTGCTTTGATTGTAACCACAGAAAGGTGGTATATGAAATCCCATCCCCTTTCCCTTTCCTATAATGGAATATTTCAAATGCAAACTTTAAAATTAATTACAAAGGGGTCCTTTTAATAAAATGCATTAGAAAATGGGCATAGCATGTCTTAACATGGGACTTTCCTGCTTCCTAAGACACTTTTTTAATACTGTCGTAAACTTTTGCAAGTCCTATGTTAATTTTTTCCATTAGTATCCAAGACCTGCAAAAAAATTAACCTGGGAACACTTACCACCTGCTATTTAGGAGGCACTAAATGCTCCTTCATTAACTCTGTATTGAGTTAGTGCATGTTAAGCACAATGCACTAGCTAGCTAAGGCAGACATGCCCATTCCCCGACCAAGGCACCCCCTTTCCAAAAAATATTTAGAAAAATTCATTAACACACGCTTAGTGCACGGAAAATACAAGGGGATCCTTTTACTAAGGTGCACCAAAAAATAGCCTGCGCTGTTGTAAGCACGTGTATTGGACATGCCACACACAGGTCCGTTTTTCAGCGCGCCTGCAAAAAAAGGCCTTTTTTGGACAAAAATGGACGTACGGCAAAATAAAAATTAGTGCACGTCCAATTTAGGCCTGAGACCTGACCACCACCCATTGACTTAGTGGTCAGGTCTCACGCATTAACCGGGTGGTAATCATCAATGTGCATTCACTGACAATTACCGCCTGGTTAGCACCATGCGATAGAAAATAAAAAATATTTTTCGATGCGCGTATCGGACCCACATAAAAAATGGAATTACCGCCCGGGGTATGCAGCAGCTGGGCGGTAGTTCCAAATTGACGCATGTTGGATGCGCGTAGGCACCTATGTGCCTTAGTAAAAGGGCCCCAAAATTACTAGGAAACACTTTAATGCATTTTGCAGTAAGTGTTTTCCCACATGCTAAGCACACGTTATGGATCAATGCCATTTAGTAAAAGGACTCCAGAATTAGCAAGGATCACACGATGATACAATATTATCATAATATTAAAATATAAGTGATCAAGCAACATATTACTTTGGAAAGAGATATATAGAACATAGTTGATTATGATGGCCCTTTATACAAATCGATGTTCCTTTATATAATATAGAGAGGCATTTTCGAAAGAAACGTCCACGTTGCGATTTGGACGTCTTTGTAAAACCTCCAAATCTGGGGGCGGGGAAAACCAAGGACGTCCTTAAATTTGGATGTCCCTAACTTTCGGTGATTTTCAAAACCAAAGACGTCAAAGTCAAAAATGACCAAATGCACGCCCTTTAGTTGTGGGAGGAGCCAGCATTTGTAGTGCACTGGACCCCCTGACATGCCAGGACACCAACCGGGCACCCTAGGGGGCACTGCAGACTTCATAAAATGTTCCCAGGAACATAACTCCCTTACTTTGTGTTCTGAGCCCCCCAAAACCCACTAATCACAACTGTACACCACTACCATAGTTTACGGGTAAAGGGGGCACCTATATGTGGTTACAGTGGGTTTGTGGTGGGTTTTGGAGAGCTCGCTGTTTCCTCCACAAATATAACAGGTAGGGGGGGTATGGGCCTTGGTCTGCCTGTCTGAAGTGCATTGCAGTACCCACTAAAACTGCTCCAGGGACCTTCATGCGCTGTCATAGACTTGAGTATGACATCTGAGGCTGGCATGAAATATTTTTAAAGATGTTTTTTGAGGGTGGGAGGGGGTTAGTGACCACTGGGGGAGTAAGGGGAGGTCATCTCCGATGACCTCCAGTGGTCATCTGGTCATTTTGGGCACCTTTTTGTGCCTTATTCATAAGAAAAACACGTCCGGGTAAAACTTCCAAGTGTTCGTCATGGACGTCCTTGTTTTTTTTTATTATGGGTCAAAGATGTCCAAGTGTTAGGCACACCCAAGTCCCGCCTTCGCTACGCCTCCGACACGCCCCTTGAGATTTGGACATCCTTGCGACAGACTGCAGTTGGAGACGTCCAAAATCGGGTTTCAATTATACCGATTTGGACATCTCTGGGAGGTGGACATCCATGTTCCGATTTATGTCGGAAGATGGACGTCCTCCTCTTTCGATAATGAACCTGATAGTAAAGAAGAACACAAAACATTGTTTGAAGAACAGCCTAACATTGTTTATCCTGGGAATTCATGAATTGTTTTGAATGTGTATTTTACCATTAAAACAGATTTCTATTTTGCAGCATTTTATAAAGGCAATACCGGCGTCCCTGTTCCGAGGGTGAAGTAAGGGTGAACTATAAGACCCTGATTTCCTATTTTAGAATGAAGTGGAAAAGGGCACTGTGCCTTTAAGAAAGGAGGCAGCTAGAGGTCCCATAAGGCATAGCGCTAGAGGGGGTTAGAGAACCTGGTAAAAAGGGGAGAGAGCTTTAGGAATAGTTTAACCTATGAGAAAGGACCAGTCTCAAAGGGGATAGAGATACTGAATCCTGAGGCCCAGAGAGATGTTAAGGTTACAATGTAAGAAGGCAGGATATTAAGAGTGCCACCATCTAGGGAGGGGAGACTCTTCTGGTCTTAATTGATGAGAATGAATTAAAGGGTCCTTTTACAAAACTGTGGTAAAAATTGGCCTTAGCATGCCCTTATGCAGGTCATTTTTAAAAATTACTGCAGGGGGCATTTACCCGTACATATCTTGAGGGCAGTAAGGGTTCCTGCATTATCTGTGCACTAACCAGTTAGCACGCAGTAATGTAGCTGGTTAGCCCACTCTCTGCCCATGATATGCCCCCTAAAAAAAGTCCCCAAAAATAGTTACCATGCAATTAGTGCATATACCTCTCAAAACTAATGTGTGATGCTTTAGTGCATTCCTCGTTAGGCCACTTTTACTGCAGCTTAGTAAAAGGATCTTTAAGTGACCTGATAGGCAGAAAGCTAATATGAGGGGAGGAGTCAATACCCTTGCAACCTTAATAACCCCCACGAAAGCAGTGACAGAGAGAGGGGGAGAAAGGAAGATCCCACAGCCCAGGGACTTGGAGAATGGTCTAAAAAGCTCTGAAATGAAAAACCTGACAAAGAAGTGCCAAAGGTTATCAGAGGTGGTCAGAGGAAAGAAAAGAAACAACGTATTTTCTTTTCTTTTTTTGCATGAACATGATGATTGAATTGTAAAGGTGAAACCAGTGCAATATTTTTTCTGTTGTTTTCTTTTAATACAACAGGCAAAGGTGGAGAATAGTACCTAATGGCTGTGGAGCGTGATACTATCCTAAGAGAAGGGGCTGTGTGGCTGAGCATTCCTACTAAATAAAGACCAAATGCCAGCCTTTCTTCTAAAAGAATATTTAAAAAGGAAGAGCTTATGAGATTGTTGGAATCTTAAATGAAATGATTATGTCATAACCACACTCTGTAAGCCACTTTGAGCCTACATATAGGTGGGAAAGGGTGGGATACAAATGCAATAAATAAATAAATAAATAAATGATTAAGCCTGAAGAGTGAGTCCAAGTCCCACTTGGTAGGACATGAAATTAATTTGCATATTTGCTGAGGTCAATCCATTTGCTTTTAACCTTGTTTGTCCTTCAAAAGAAAGAGTCTTGAGAAGTCCTAAAGACTGAGAACAGTATTGATGGTCACAGGAGAAGTAGTGTTCTAATTTATGAAAGGGAACTTTAATGTGATTTTTTTCTGTTTCACCCTGAACGTGATAGAGGATGCAGACTACTGTTGTTGAAAAGGTGTGCCTTTCTGGACTTTCTCTGGTTAATATAGTGGAGACAAGTTCTTAAACCCTCAACTCTGATGAACTAGTGGCAGGTATTTGTTATAATGTATGTTGTCAAATTAACATGTACATCACAAATCTGTTCCAGCTTATCTACACTATGCCCTTAGTAATGCCAATGGCAGATCACATAAAATAGTTGCATTCCTTCCGCACGCCTACTTTTTATGTATGAGTACCTGCACGCAATTTTATAACAGCTTTACTGCTTGTAAACAAACTTTACATAGGAAAAATACTTTATAAAATTATCCCATACTGAGTACTGAACATGTACCAACAAAACATGAAAATGAAACAAAATGAAAAATGTAATGAAACAAAAGTGAAATGATAAAAAAAAAAACAGAATGAAACAAAAGAAAACAAAAATGCTTCTGCCTCCAAATCCCTGGCAAAAAAAAAGTGTGAATTCACATGCATGTTTTATTGCATGTTAGCGTTGAGCAAGGTATGGCACAGATTGTGTCACCAGCTGGGGATTCATTTTCAAAGCACTTAGATTTACAAAGTTCCATAGGTTACTATGGAGCTTTGTAAGTCTAAGTGCTTTGAAAATATGCCTCATAATATCTAATCTCTCTTGCACTCCACATTGAAGAAAAAAAAAACCCTACAAATCGGAATCTCACTGCAGTCCACGATTTTTAACTCTCCAGCTCCAGCATTCACAAAGCAACCAAGTTCCAAATCAGGAACGCTTTTATTCAGCAAACGAAAAATCACATTCAATAATCAGATTATCAGTGTACAAAGTCCTTGGGAAAATCATCATGCCCCATCTTTGTGGGGTCTTACTTCCTCATGTATCAGATATAGTTTGTCAGCATTCAGCCGTAAGTATCAAAATACAGCAAAAGACCTTATAACATGTTGGCCCAGGACTCAAAAAGAAAAAGCACAAAAAGGTTCATAACATTTCCGTTGCAATTATGTCATCTGTTCGTGTGGCATTTGAAAGCATTCCTTATGGACTTTATAATTGCAACAGAAAATTTATGAACATTTTGCTGGGGTGCAATGATAGAAATAATTATATCTGAAAATGTTGTACAATGCTTTGGGACTTTTTGTCGCCTTTGTTGTTTTTCTCTTTGACGACATTTTAGATGTATTTATTTTTCATTTGTAGACTCCTGATGCAGACTTATATGCTGAAACATGATTTGTGTTGAGTCTTACTCACCAACCAATAAAGTTTTTCCTCTACACCACTTGCTTTGGGACTTTTCTGTCGCCTTTGCTGTTTTCATCACAACTCTGTCCCATCGCCACCCAAAGTATACCCCTGGAAACACCTATGCATTGTCTGCTTTAGAGTAGGTACTATCTTTTTACATATATACGTATACCCCTATGATATTTTCTAAGAACCATGTTCCCCACATAAAACATGCTTTATATGTGGAAAATGCTTTAAATATGCTATTAAAAATGAGCATCTTAGGTGATTAGATAAGGTTTAAGGATGAGTTTAAGTACTTCATATCTAATATGTATTTTCTCTCTTTTTTTCAGCAATACAATGATGTGGAACTCTTGTAGTTTCAAGAGATGGAGACAGAAAGGCCTGCAGCATCTGAGCTCCATTGTAGAAAGCAAACAAAGGGAGCCAGTTATAGCTCTTTCCCATTGCTATAGCCTCTCAGATCTTGAATGTGCAGTGTTATTTGTCATTTCCTATATGAGGGGATCGGATTTGATATACCACCTTTCTGTGGTTATAATCGAAATGGTTTTACTTTTTGGAATGGCAAGGTAGCGTGCGTTAAATTGTGCTACTGGAGTTGCCATCAAAGCCCCACTCCAGCCCATTCAGATCTGTCTAGTCATAATCAAGGCACAGACTGTAGTCTGGCCTTATTTCCCCAATTACTGGAATTGCTGTCTAAGCACCAGTAAGTTTGCTTTGCTTCCATTCTCTTTCCATATACGAATCCTTAGTGTTTATCCCACACATGTTTGAATCCCATTACCATCTGTCTGTGAGCCAAAGCTGAGCCGAAAGTTGGTCATGCATCTAAACAATAATTGTAAGCATTCAAGTAAACGTAGTACACCGTGGCTGAAGAAGAGACTTTGAGCCCAATTTTCAGCCAGCGATGATCAGTGTTTTGCTGACCATCACCAGTGTTATACCCAGAAATTCAATGTCAGGCCATGTCTAGACTCCAGCATTTAATTTCCAGGTATATAGAGCTGGTGAAATCATAGCCAGTTAAGTGTGATACTCAGCACTTAACTGACTACAAAGAACTACAATTTATGCAGTTATCTTAGGCAGTTACATGCTAAAAATTGGCACAACTGGCTAAGTGCCAACTGTATCCCCAGAACACCTCCAAAATAGCTGGTTTCTTTTTTTTTTTATTATTTAAATTTTCCAATATATCACCACATAAAGTGAATATGCAATCGGCATTATTTAACATTAGGAAACAAAAATGATAAGTATATATCTTTACAGCCCATTTGTCCACAAGTTAAAGAAATTTGATTCCAAGATTAAGGAAATTAAAAAAGAAAAAAGATACAAAAATTAATAATCAATAGATGCTTCCTCTGGTTCAGACCCCAGCCTGCTAAATTAGGGAAGGTTTACTATATTCACATCAACTCTTGCATCAATAAACTCTTTCAACTGTTTGGATCTACAAACTGAAAATGTTTACCCTCAAGCATCACATTACAAAAACAAGGAATCGCAAAACAAAATTTGCTCCCAATGCCACCACCCTGGGGCGAAGTTCCAAAAAGGCCCTTCGTCTCATCTGTGTAGGCCGTGAGAGATCTGGAAAGATACGGACCTTTGAGCCCAAAAACAGATTTTCTAAGTGTCTCAACGAAAGCCGTAGTACGGCATTCCTATCAGGCTCCAACGCGAAAGTGGCAAGCAGAGTTAACCTCTGAGTAACTATTTCTAATGAGCTTTCTAGGAATGAGGTAAGATTCATTCCCTCCCCTATTACGGAGGGATTTCCCGCCACCACTCCAATACTCCTGATGTAATAAGCCCGTGTAATGGGAGGGAGTGAGTCCTTATCCATTCCCAGGATGTCCACCAAATATTTTTTAACCATCTCCAAAGGAGAAATTAATGGCGATTTGGGAAAATTAAGAAACCTAAGGTTAAGCCTTTTAGTCTGATTTTCAAGGTATTCAAGTCATTTATGTAGGAAATTATTGTCTTTAACCAAAGCTGTTTCTATAGATCCCATTTCTTGAATTTTGATATCCACACGTTCCAATTTCTGGGTTTGCTGTGCAGTCACTTGTGCTTGAAGCAGGGCAGCCTCAGAAAGAACTTCAATATCAGAAGAATTCTGCTTTAAAGTAGTTT
Organism: Microcaecilia unicolor; assembly: GCF_901765095.1. Classification (NCBI taxonomy): domain Eukaryota; kingdom Metazoa; phylum Chordata; class Amphibia; order Gymnophiona; family Siphonopidae; genus Microcaecilia; species Microcaecilia unicolor. Next base: position 316,370,803 of record NC_044035.1, on the reverse strand, counting down.
GCATAGAGGTTTGGAATAGCTGGTTTCTAACGGCATTTTCAGTGGCACTATTCATTTAACCCCGGACAGGTTACTTTAAACAGCTAGGAGTCTTTCCTGGTTATTTAAATCATTTTGAATATTGGGCCCTAAGTGTTTTGGATTGTCCAAGTCAAAGCCCTTGCCAAATGCTGAAATGTTGTAGCAAGACCAGAAACAAGCCGATCATGGAAGGAATCCTTTAAATATTACAGAGTTGAAACACTTCTGTATGGAAGAGCAATCTAAAATTCCTCGAGAGTAATGTGACAGATGGATCAACATTTAAAGGAAATGTTTAGTGGATGTTATTTCTGCTCAAGGAGGTGCCACCAGTTACTGAATGAAGGGTTTACATACACAAGGATACTTATTGTCAAAGCTTTATATTCTATTTGTTTAAGTTCTTTAATCATTGGGGTTATCTTTCTCTCTTATCACGGTTTAGATTAGGTTCTAATACAGTTTTGATTATAAATTCCAAGTTTGCAAACTTTGCCTCAGTGCTATACAGTCAATGATAAGGGGTGACCAGAGATTTGGATCAAGGGAGAGTGCTAGATGTGGTGTATTTAGATTTTATTGATTGATTTTTATTTGGTATACCGCCAATTGCCATGTGGCATCTGGGTGGTTCACAATAAAAGCTCAAGGGAGCATTAAATTAAACAGGTACATTAATAAAGAAGAAAAGAAGAAGCAGCAGGAGAGAGAAGAAACATAAAAGTCATAGTGAAAAAGCTTCACTGAATAGCCAGGATTTTAAGAGGTGTTTTTTTTTTTTAAGTAGGCTATGAAGATTCAAGTTTAAGATTCAGAGGCAAAGCTTTGGACCAGTGTAAGCAAAAGGAGTGGCTCAAGTGGTATCCAATCATATAACAGAGAGAAAGAGGGGGAAGGTGAAGAAAATACTGCTGAGAGGTAAGTAGAAATCGAGGGGAGTAATATGGTATTCTGGGGTGGATGGAAGTAAAGCTTTGTATACTAGCAAAGCCTTTGACACAGTTCCACATAGACAACTAATAAATAAACTGAGTGCCTTCGATATGGGCCCTAAACTGATTGACTGGGTTAGGAACTGGTTGAATGGAAGATGACAGAGGATAGTTGTAAATGGAACTCATTCTGAGGAAACGGTTGTTACCAGTGGTGTGCCACAAGGTTCGTTTCTTGGGCTGGTTCTTTTAAGCATTTCTGTAAGTGATATTGCTGAAGGGCTCTCTGATAAGGTTTGCCCTTTTATGGATAATACGAAAATCTGCAATAGGGCAGAAACTCTTGATGGCGTGGATAACATGAGTAAGAACTTAGCAAAGCTGTCTTTAAGTTGGCAGCTAAGATTTAATGCTTAAAATTGCAGGGTCATGCATTTGGGCTCCAAAATTCCAAGAGAATAGTACAGTTTAAGGGGTGAAGAACTTTTATGCATGAAAGAGGAGAGGGACTTGGGTGTGATTGTATGTCATGATCTTAAGATGGCCAAACAGTTAGAAAAGGTGACAGGGAGAGAGGAAATCGGGAGTCAAGATGGGGACCTGAAGCTGGTTTTTGTCATTTCTCTGTTGTCTTACCTGCTTTTTGTTTTGCTCCTGACAGACATGCCACATATCAAGAGAAAGGTGATAGTGAAGGCCATTGCCTTTGTGGCCAGCACACCTTCCCCTGTTCAGCAGTTGATCAAAAGGTATGCCTCCAGGACCCCAGTGAATTTAACCAGGCAGATAGTGCCTGCTGAGACTGGATGTTACTCTTTCACATCCGATGTCCAACCCTTCACCACAACCGTTTGACCCTATAACACCAAAGTTTCAGCTGTGGACATTACAATTGAGGGTATGGTTGCTATGGGGAATAACGGAGAGATTGTCAGTACTGGAGCTCCTATTGTGCTGGTAGCTAAGAAAATTACTCCCGTGGTGGTCACCTTGGAGAGCATTTGGGAAGCCCTCCAGAGATTAGCCTCAATGGTTCTAAAGTCAGTGTTGAAAATCACCACTCTTGTGAGTAAAATAGATTACTTATCTATAGGTTTGGAAACTACTAACAGGCTTATTTTTGAAAGAGAAGGGCGCCCATCTTTCGACACAAATCGGGAGATGGGCTTCCTTCTCTCAGGGTCGCCCAAATCGGCATAATCAATTTTGGGAATCCTCAACGGCTTTCCATCGCAGGAACGACCAAAGTTCAGGGGGCATGTTGGAAGCGTAGCGAAGGTGACATGAGAGCATGCTTATCACATGGGCGTACTCGACCGATAATGGAAAAAAGAAGGGCGTCCCTGATGAACACTTGTACAACTTTACCTGGTCCTTTTTTTCTTATGACCAAGCCACAAAAATGTACCCTAATTGACCAGATGACCACCGGAGGGAATCAGGGATGACCTCCCCTTACTCCCCCCCCCAGTAGTCACTAACCCCCTCCCACCCAAAAACTAATTTAAAAAATATTTTTCCAGCCTCTATGTCAGCCTCAAATATCATACCCAGCACCATGACAGCAGTATGCAGGTCCCTGGAGCAGTTTTAGTGGGTGCAGTGCACTTCAGGCAGGCGGACCCAGGCCCATCCCCCCCCTAGCTGTTACGCTTGTGGTGGTAAATGTGAGCCCTTCAAAACCCAGATGAAACCCACTGTACCCACTTCTAGGTGCCCCCCTTCACCCCTAAGGGCTATGGTTGTGTTGTACAGTTGTGGGGAGTGGGTTTTTTTGGGGGGGGGGTTGGGGGGGGCTCAGCACACAAGATAAGGGAGCTATGCACCTGGGAGCAATTTCTGAAGTCCACTGCAGTGCCCCCTAGGGTGGCGGACTGGTGTCTTGGCATGTGAGGGGGACCAGTGCACTATGAATGCTGGCTCCTCCCATGACCAAATGGCTTGGATTTGGCCGTTTCTGAGATGGGCGTCCTTGGTTTCCATTATCCACGAAAATCAGGAACGACCATCTCTAAGGACGACCATCTCTAAGGTCGACCTAAATTTTGCGATTTGGGTGTCCCTGACCGTATTATCGAAACAAAAGATGGACTCCCATCTTGTTTCGATAATACAAGTTTCCCCGCCCCTTCATGGGATGTCCTGCGAGGATGTCCTCAGGAAAACTTGGGCGCCCCTTTCGATTATGCCCCTCTAAGTTGGAATTTACAACTCAAATACAAGGTTTTAAGGAAGCTGTGAAATCATTTAAGGAACTAGTAACAGCAATAATTATGGATAAGACAGTATTGAATAGAAGGATTGAGCAACGTGAAAATTATAACAGGAGACTTAATTTACATCTCTTGAATTTTCCAAGGTCACCAGGAATCTCACAGCTATTGATGCCTTTAAGAAATACTTACTTAAAAATTTGAAATTTTCTCCTGAATTTATTCCATTAATAAATAGGATTTATTATAGTCCCTCTAAAGTTTTGAATGAGGGACCTGGCAAGGGGCTGACATCTTGAATCAAGGAAAGAGAATTGAAGTGTTAAATACGTTGGAAATTCTGGAAGCATCTTTAACAGAACATTCAGAAAGATCAACCTTGTTAGTCTGATTTGTCTTTTAGCAGGATTTGAATGCTATTATGAGGTTGTTTTTTTAGGAATCTGCAAGCTTTCTTTTGTGGTAGGATATGGATTTATCCAGATGTAACTAGTTTGACACAGGAACATCGCATTGGGAGCTTCTTACTTACTGGCATATCCTTGTAAATGTTTAGCTAAATATGTTAGAGTAAAGTATACTTTTTTTCTTCCTGACCAATTGAAGACTTTCATAGACTTAAAGACGATCGCAGCCTGAGGAGTCTGTTAGCTGTGGTTGATATTGTAAAATGCAGGGGACTGTCACATTGAGGTCATACTATTTATAGATTTCTTAAAGTATAAGCTCCTCTTTTTCTTTTTCAACTTTTTCTGTTTGTGATCTAAGAAGGATGATTGAAATTTCTGTTTTCTTATTGAAATATGTATTTCTCTTTGAATTATTGGTTCTGTATTTCTTTCATAAGTGAAAGAAAAGGTGACAGCAAAAGCTAGAAGGATGCTTGGGTGCATAGGGAGAGGTATGGTCAGTAGGAAAAAAGAGGTGATATTACCCCTGTATAAAACTCTGGTGAGACTTCACTTTGAATATTGTGTATTCTGGAGACATAAGTACATAATAAGTATATAAGTATTGCCATACTAGGACCGACCAAAGCTCCGTCAAGCCCAGCATCCTGTCTCCAACAGTGGCCAATTCAGGTCACTGGCAAGATCCCAAAAAAGTACAAAACATTTTGCACTGCTTATCCCAGAAATAGTGGATTTTCCCCATCCAATTTAATAATGGTTTATGGACTTTTCCTTTAGGAAGCCGTCCAAACCTTTTTAAAAACTCTGCTAAGCTAACCGCCTTTACCACATTCTCTGGCAACGAATTCCACAGTTTAATTACACGCTGAGTGAAGAAACATTTTCTCTGATTCATTTTAAATTTACTACTTTGTAGCTTCGTCGCATGCCTCCTAGTCCTAGTATTTTTGGAAAGCGTAAACAGACGCTTCACCTCTACCCGTTCAACTCTACTCATTATTTTATAGACCTCTATCATATCTCCACTCAGCCGCCTTTTCTCCAAGCTGAAGAACCCTAGCCACTTTATCCTTTCCTCGTAGGGAAGTCGTCCCATCCCCTTTATCATTTTTGTAGCCCTTCTCTGCACCTTTTCTGATTCTACTATATCTTTTTTGAGAAGCGGCGACCAGAATTGAACACAATATTCGAGGTGCGGTCGCACCATGGAGCAATACAAAGGCATTATAACATCCTCATTTTTGTTTTCCATTCCTTTCCTAATAATACCCAACATCCTTCAAAAAGATATACATAGGATGGAATTGGACCAGAGGGCGGCTACTAAAATCATCAGTGATCTTCATCATAAAGCGTATGAGGACAGACTTAAAGATCTCAATATGTACATTTTGGAAGAAAAGGGGGAGAGGGGAGATATGATAGAGACATTTAGGGGTCCTTTTACATAGGTGCATTAGGTGCTATGCATGTGCAGCACATGCTAAAATGAGACTACCGCCAGGCTACCATGCCCCCAAAGTTAACTTCCGATTTGGTGCCTGCCCATACTGCCTGGATGATTTCTTTATTTATTTCATCCCACACGCATCGTTTCCAGTGGTAATCGGCAGTTGGCACGCGCTAACCAATCACCATGTGTGTAGTGCATGAGCCTTTACCGCTAGATCAATGGATGGCGTTAAGGGCTCAGCCTGGTTTTGGGCACACGCTGGTTTCAGTTTACCGCCATCCCATTAAAAAAGCCCTTTTTTGCAGACATGGTAAAGACTGGCCCAGCGTGCCCCCAATATATGTGCCTACACTACTGCAGGCCACCTTAGTAAAAGGATCCCTTAAATACCTAAACGGCATAAATGCACCAAAGACAAGTCTCTTTCCACTGAAAGGATGCTCTACAATGAGGGGCATAGGATGAATGTGAAAGGGGAAGAAGTAACCGGAGGAAATACTTATTCGCAGAAAAGGTGTTGAATTCGTGGAACAGCCTCCCACTGGAAGTGGTGGAGATGAAAATAGCATCTGAATTCAAGAGAGCTTGGGACAAGTATATAAGATCTCTGAGGGCATGACAGAGAGAGTAGATGGCACGGATGGGCAGACTGGATAGGCCATATGATCTTTATCTGCCTACATTTTTCTGTTTCTGTGTATTCATTAGCATTTATTTTATTTCATAGGCTTATCAGAATTACAACAATTGTGTGTGTTTATAATTGTATTGTAGACTGATAATTTCTTCCATCTTTAAAAGCTGCATTTCTCATGGCAGTGAAATGATTGTACACAAGTGGAGTTAAAAATATAAATAACAACTAACAGAAGGTAAGCTATTAAGAAGTTATTATTTGTAGTAATAGGAGGAGGAGGAGAAGTAGTAGTAATATTAAAATGTCTTCATCAACTGGGAGTTCTGGCAAGCTTATATTCTCAGATAACACTAGCCAAATCTCACAGCAGATTAGCTGCAGGAAATGTTTTTTTTATTATTATCATTAATAATAAAATTAATAATAATAATAATAATAATAATAAAGCAATGGGATATATTAGAGCTGAAGCAGAGCTCACCCAGTCTTAATTTCTAGGGTTGCCATACTGGGGCAGACCGAAGGTCCATCAAGCCCAGTATCCTGTTTCCAACAGTGGCCAATCCAGGTTACAAGTACCTGATAAGATCCCAAAACAGTAAAATAGATTTTATGCTGCTTATCCTAGAAATAAGCAGTGAATTTTCCCAAGTCCATCTTAATCATGGCTTATGGACTTTCATTTAAGAAGTTAGCCAAACCTTGTTAAACCCTGCTATGCTAACTGCTTTTACCACATTCTCTGTTTAATTACACGTTGAGTGAAGAAATATTTTCTCTGATTTGTTTTAAATTTACTACTTAATAGCTTCATTGCATGCCCCCTAGTCCTAGTATTTTTGGAAAGAGTAAACAAGTGATTCATGTCCACCCATTCCATTCCATTCCACTCATTATTTTACAGACCTCTACCATATCTCCCCTCAGCCATCTCTTCTCCAAGCTGAAGAGCCCTAGCTGCTTTAGCCTTTCTTCTTAGGGAAGTCATCCCATCCCCTTTATCATTTTTGTTGCCCTTCTCTGTATCTTTTCTAATTCCACTATATCTTTTTTGAGATGCGGTGACCAGAATTGCACACAGTATTTGAGGTGCGGTCATACTATGGAGTGATCTAAAGGAATTAAAACATTCTCATTTTTGCTTTCCATTCCTTTCCTAATAATACCTAACACTCTATTTATTTTCTTGCCTGCTGCTGCACACTAAGCAGAGGGTTTCAACCATCAACGATGATACCTAGATCCTTTTCCTGGTAAGTGACTCCTAAAGTGGAACCTTGCATCACGTAGCTATAGCTTGGGTTCCTCTTTTCCACATGCATCACTTTGCACTTGCTGACATTAAATGTCATCTGTCACTTGGATGCCCAGTCACTTGGTTGCCCAGTCTCCTCATAAGGACCTCTTGCAATTTTTCACAATCCTCTTACGATTTAACAACTTTGAATAACTTTGTGTCATCAGCAAATTTAATGACCTCACTTGTTATTCCCATCTTTACATCATTTATAAATTTGTTAATAAGCAGCAGTCCCAGCACAGTCCCTTACAGAACTTCACTACATACCCTTCTCCATTGAGAATACAAACCATTTAACCCTACTCTCAGTGGAATTGGGTGGACTACTTGGGCCATGGCCTCAGCAATATTTTGCCCAACACAACATTAGCAATTAGAGAGATTAGAGAAAAGGGTCAGAGATTGCTAACAGTTGTAGAGTGTTTTTAACTATTGATATCAATAGTCAAAATGAAAATATAGCTGTATACAGAAAAATCTAATGTAGATGTGATTCCTGGGCTTAAGCCAGTGGTTCACAAACCTGGTCCTAGATGCACCCCAGCCAATCAGGTTCATGAGAGAGATCTGCATGCAATGGAGGCCCAGGAATCACACCTATATTTAGGCATGTAACCCCTTATTAAATAATTATGTGTGTAGCTAAAAGTCATGCCCCCAATCCGCCCATGGACCTCCCACTTCCATGTCCCCTTTTCCGACTTACGTGTAAAATTTATGTGCAGATCCCATGCCTAAATTTACATATGTACATGTTAATTTAATCGAATTAGTGCCAATAATTGTTATAAGCCAATTATTGGTGCTAATTAGCTCATTCAATCAAAATACACATGCAAATTGGGCATGCACCCTAATTTGTATATGCATTTGTGATTTGTATAGAATTAGGGGGTAAATGTATATTCAAGCCATTATTGATCCATGCAGTGCCTCTGAATACATTTATTTTTTTAAATGCCATAGCTAATGTCCAAAAAACTAGGTCCACCGCCATTGCTGAAAACTGACACTATTACTTGTAAAAGGTATCATAATTCCACGATCCTCAATGAAATCCACAATAAAAGGCACTTGTAGCAAATAGAGAACACAGAAGGATTAAAAGCAATTCACTTTTTCTCCCTTTCTTTCTGCTCTAACCACAGGAATGAATCTACCGTTGGTATGCAGTGTTAAAAAATAACTGTGAACTGTTTATAATAATATTGTGTGCATTTAAGCAATTAATTTTACAGTTTGGGATTCCATGCAATGATTGTGCACTGCTGCTAAACCTCTATGCATTGTTTTACAGAAATATAAAGACTCATTTCTAAACATAAAATAAATAGATAATTCTTACTCCTTGAGAGTAAGACCTTTGCAATAAACAGGTTAAGAGAACCAAATTCCACTTGACTTCCCTTAAGGAGATAAGCATTCAGACTAATGTCTTGGGTCAGTCCAGAACTGTTATATATACTGAAAGAAAATGGAGTCAAAGAAGAAAAACCCTTGCTAAACATTGCAGTCTTTCCTATGAATTAGCATTAATATCACTTCAGTGGATTCATCTTGGGCAAGATCTCTGTTAGAATATTCTGCCAGGAACACATTCTAAAAGTACTTCTGCACTCCTGCCTACCAGATGCATAGTAGTTGTCGAAACATGCTGAGAAAACTCTCCTCTTCTAAATTCACTTTCCTCTGACCCCATTCCCAATCAACCCCTCAGTTTTAGCTCCTCCTCAGTCATCCCCTCCATCTGTCACATCCTCAGTCAATCACGTGCCACTGTAATTGTTCTGTGTTCCTTCAGACCACATCACCACTACTCCTCAAAAAAGACTTCACTTCACCCTACTAACCTTGCTTTTATCCCATCATCTTTCGCTCTTTTGTATCAAAACTACTTGAATGCACTGCTTTCATGTTTGCTGTCTTGTCTTTCTTTCATCTCAAATTGTTTCAAATCTGTCCCAGTCTTCTTCTTGTTTCCCTCTACATCCCACTGAATTTTCTCTTCTAAAGTATCTGGTGACCTCATTGTGGCCAAAGCCAAATATCTTTAGTCTATCCTCATTCTACTTCACTTGTCCACCACTTTTGAAATTGTTGATCACCATCTACTTCTTGACACACTATGGACTAGATTCTAGATATGACACCTGAAAAATCAGTGCCGAAAATATTTCCGTCTAGACATATTGTGTAACCATGCCTAGATTTAGGTGCAGATTATAGAATATGGCTAGCCAGTTTATAGAATAGACCTAGTGGCCATGCCTGCGCCTAACTCCAGGTGCGTCCATTTATGCCAAATAAAACTTGTAGATTTTTAGAACGCCCATGGCCATGTTCTCTTTTTGACAGCGTGATTTGAATTTACACACACCGCATTACACAATATACTTAGCAAGTTGTGTGCTTAAATTCTAATTAATGCCAATTAGTATCAATAATTGCTTGTTAAATGGCACTTATCGGTGGTGATTGACTTGTTAAGTAATGAAATTGCACACACAAATCCAAAGTATGACTGGAATTGCACATACAATTTCAGTTGTGCAATATAGAATCTGGCGGTATATGCTGTTGGATATTGAAACTATTCTCTACTTTAATTTTCTTCTTATTTCTACCACTAAACCACCCTTGGGTAGTGTATCTCTAGCCCTTCCTCTTTTTTCTCTCCACACTTGTTTTCTTGGTGCTGTGATCTCCTCTCACAGCTTCTGGTACATTTTTTTTTATTTCAAACTTTTTACAAACTCAAGCATACACTTGACATGAAAGATAATCAATTACAAGAAGAAAATCTTAAACAAGGCAAACAAACGAAGGTGCAAAATAAAGCAAAATCCTTGTCAAAAATAAGAAACATCAACATAAGGAAACAAAAGGGAAACTAGTAGGTCATGAGGAAATGGCCACCAGTTAAAGGAAAAGTACTACCATACCACAAGAAAAATATTAAGAACAGTACCAGAGAATAAACTTTAACCTCACGAGTTAATTCTTTTTCATTTCTGGATGAACAAAGCAGGTGGATACCACTAAAGGAATAGGGTCCTACCTTCCTTCCAGAAAATTTCTTAAATGCTAGCTAGTAGGTCTAAAATAATATAAAAGTTATCAGAAAACTTAACAATACATCTGCAAGGAAACTGAAAAAAAATATCCCAGATTGGCCAAAAAGGGCATCCATGTCAGTTGAGAAGTTCTACAGAGATCAGAAAATATTAATATATACTGCTCCAAAAAACTCACATTGTTATGATGAAAATATAACTGGATAATCCAATTATGGTCATACTCCATAGCAAAGGAAGCTATCAGGGTTGCTTTAACAATAACTGGGCTGGAACTTTCTAGAAATGCAGAAAGATCAAAACTAGCCTCTATTTTTCCCTTCTCTGCCTCCATTATTTCCACACTACTAAATTCTACAAAAAAAAGCCCCCATAATAGCTGGCAATTTGGGTCCTGGGAACCTGCAGAATTTCCCTTAAATATTTCTTCAATATCTTCATCTGAGACAAAACTGGAGATTTGGGAAATTTAATAGATCTTTAATTCAGTCTGTGATTTTACAATGCCTCCAATTTTTGATATATATTCAAACTATCTTTCATCAAAGTCTCTTGAGCAGACTAATTTCTCCTTCTGGGATTCCATAGCTTGAAATTTGCATTCCTGTTTACCAACAGCTTCCACATTACTTGATGTGTGATTGAGAGGTGTCAGAAACTACTGAAACATTATGCAAGCAGTTAAGCAGGGACTGTTCTAACTCTCTTAAAGTGTCCCACACTTCCTCCAAAGTAACCCTCTCAAGTCTATCCTCCAACCACAGCGAGCTCTTAGCACTGACATTGATCTTCAAGGTTCCTCCAGTATCTAGCAATGACATGTTATCTCCACCTCCAGGTCTGAAATCACTTCTGCTGGAACTGACATTGGTGCATTCAGGCACTCCTTATAGCAGCCATTCCCAACTCAGTTCTCAGGGCATACCTAGTTCCATCATGTTTTCAGGATATCCACAATAAATATTCATGAATTAGATTTGCATACAATTGAGGCAGTGCGTGCAAATCTATTTCATGCATATTTATTTATTATTCATGACATTTATACCCCACATTAGCCCGAAAAAGACTCAAATTCAATGTGGGTTACAAACAATAAAGTGAATAAAGCATAATAATGTATAGAATATAACACAAATTACATTGTGGTTATCCTGAAAACCCAATGGGACTAGTGTGCCCCAGGGACTGGATTGGGATTGGCTGCCTTAGAGGTAGCATATAACATCCCAACTGCCAGAGAAGTGATGGCAGCCACTCCAGCATGCGACACTCCTTCCAACACTGCTACATAAGAATAGCCATACTGGGTCAGACCAATAGTCCATCTAGCCCAGCATCTTGCTTCCAACAGTAGTTTTGGGTCAAGGAGGAATCTCACAAACCTAGTGGCATAGCATGATGTCTAAAGCACTCAGAGACATCACCCATCAGTAGAAGAGAGCACAAAGCCATTCAATGTCTCTTCTCAAGGAAGAGACCACTCAGTTGGGTAAACTTAGGTCCTTCCCTTGGGCTTCACCATGACCTTCCTGCAATAATGCAATGAGGTAAGAGTTTCCCACTCCTACATCTCTTCAGGTCATCATCTTGGCCCTTGCTTCTAGTATCATTTTCATGCTGCTGACTCACAGATCTACCTTATGGGCATGATTTGGGCGTTCTTAAGACTTGGACGTTTTTCAGCCATAATGAAACATAATGAAAGCGTCCAGGACTAAAACTAAGATGTTTTGAGCTAGACCTGTTTTAATAACAGCTAAGCCACAAAAAAGTGCCCTAAGTAACCAGATTACCACTGGAGGAATAAAGGAATGACCTCCCTTACTCTCACAGTGGTCACTGACCCCCTCCCACCCCCACAGGATGTGAAAGAATCAGTACATACCAGCCTCTATGATAGCCTCAGATGTTATGGCCAGTCCTATTAGAGCAACAGGCAGGTCTCTAGAGTAGCCTAGTGGTCAGTACAGTACACTGTGGAGAAGGGGACCCAGGCCAATAATCCACTCTGTTACACTTGTGGTGGAAGGTGTGAGCCCTCCAAAACCCACCAAAAACCTACTGTACACACATATAGGTAACACCTGCAGTCATAAGAGCTATTGTAGTGGTGTACAGTTGGGTACAGTAGGCCTTTGTGGATTTTCGAGGACTCACTGTACAAAATATGGGAGCAACGTTGAGATGTGTACCTGGGAGCTTTTAGGTGACGTCCACTGCAGTGCCCCCTAGAATTCCCCACTGCTCTGCTGGGATGTCTGTGTGGAAAAACACGATTTGAAAGTGCTAAACCCCTCCGTGAAAAACTACACTGGCTCCCAATCAAAGAACGTATTGCCTTCAAAATCTGTACCTTGGTCCACAAAATTATTTACGGCAATGCCCAGGGATACATGACAGACCTTATTGACCTATCAACCAGAAACATATCTAAATCAACACAAACCTATCTAAATCTGCACTACCCAAACTGCAAAGGTCTCAAATACAAATCAACTTACGCATCCAGCTTTTCCTACATATGCACACAACTATGGAATGCATTACCAAAAGCCTTGAAAACAACATACGACCATCTGAACTTCCGGAAATTACTAAAGACTAACCTGTTTGAAAAGGCATACCCTACCAATCCAACCTAAATGCCTGATCTTTGCAACACAACAAAAGTAAAGTACGTAATGGTTATAACACTACTCTTCTGCTGACTGTTCCACAAGAAACTTTTTATTACCACAACATCACTTTGTATTTGTTCACACCGGAGTCTGCAAACGTCTCTCCGGCACTATGTAAGCCACATTGAGCCTGCAAATAGGTGGGAAAATGTGGGATACAAATGTAACAAACAAATAAATAAATAAAATATCAAAAAATCTATGTGCTTTGAAAATGAGCACCTATGTATCTTTATAAAATAGTAGGGCTAAAGCAGCAGAAATCATACCCAGATAGAAGCCACAGACATTTATGAATGCTTGAGAGGAGATGTAATTGTTCACATATACCCCCCCTGATTATTAAGCCACAATAGCGGCTGCCGCTTGGCAACACCGACACAGTCCATTCAAAGTGAATGGGCTGTGCTGGCATTAGCACACCTCCAGTCGCTAGTGCGGCTTAATAAACGGGGGGGGGGGGGGGGGGATAAAGTATGCAAGTATGTGCATATTTTATAAACAGCATATTTAAATCGTGATGTCACCCATGCTCTACCCAAACTGTACCCCTGAACATGCTAGCTGTGTGTGTAAAAATATGCCTCTCTACTTGCATTGTACATACATGTGTAATACCTGGGGTAGTTTTGTAAGAGCCCTGTACACAAATGAAAAAGAGCCTAACATGCAAGAAAAATCCTTTATACAAATACCCCCATAGAGGGCAGTTTTATTTATTTATTTATTTATTTATTTGAACTTAAGTCATTTTATCAAATAGAAGCCCAAAACGATATACAATAAATAACACATAGAATAAAAAGATTCTAGAAAAAGACAATAAATAACAAAATATAATCATAAATATAAGTTAAGACATACTTCCAAGGGGCAGAACAGGGAGAACAGTGTATTCTTCACCTTTTACTTGTTTCCCTCGAGTACCCTGACTGTTGCTGTATTAGGGCCCCCTTTACTAAACCACGCTAGCAATTACCAGGGCAGCAATGCCGACAAAGCCCATGCACTTTGAATAGGCTTCGTTGGCGTTCGCAAGCGCAGTTTGGTAAAAGAGTCTCTTAGTTATCCTTTCCTTATAATTTTTTTGTTTGTTTTCTTTATTTTTACTGTCATCCTTTCCTGTCCTTTCTCTTCCTTTACTTCTACTGTTATAATTACAGTCACTGTCGTAGACTGCTGTTCCATCGATCCTTTCAATAATCTATGTGATTTATAATTTTATTTTTAATGTAGGGTTAAAACAAAGACTAAATCAAGGAACATAAGGTTGCATTATAAAATCATTAAAATGCTACATAAAACATATCTGCCTAGACCTGCATGGCAAATGAGGCGGTATAGAACTTTTTAATAAATGATAAATAATAAAGGGCCAGATTCAGTAAATACTGTAACACCAAAAATTAGGCACTGGGAAAAATCGGCACTCAATGCTATTGTATAAAGAGTGTTCCTGGCGTAAGTCCTGGAGCTAAGTTGGGCACGTATCCCCAAAATTCTATAACACTGCGTAAATCTTTTTGGAATGTCCCCTCCTAGGGGAGAGAATTGGAGGGCAGTTCTCTAATTCTGTGCACAAAGCAGGTAGCACTAACCTTGTGTGGAGGCAAAGCTGAAGGTGATGCACAAGAAATAATACTGTAAAAGTGCATGCACCAGCCCTTGAGCTAGAACACATCTTTCTGCACTGCTCTTTAGAAAATAAAAAGACTCAACATGTCTTAGACCTTCCTACAAAAATCTACATGTACTGATATCATAAAAATGTCAATAAACGTTTAACATTGTTATACACTTCAGAATATATAAAGCACAACAGAATGATGGTGCCTATTAATGGGCCACTCTCCAAGGTCCAGAGTCCTCCTGAGGCTGGAGCCACAACAGCAGTCTGGATGACAAGGGCTTCTTTGGAGGTCAACAATTCTTTTTGTTTGACTGCAGAGCTATTGTCTTACAGCTTTAAGTCTCTCCTGGAGTATGTTTTTCCTACTGTTACAGCCTCAGACAGGGCTGCAGCTGCAGATTGCATGCAAAGGGCTGCACTGAGGCAAAGGCTGCTCTTGGCCACTCTGAGTGACCACAGTACAAGCCGTTTGTAGAAGGGCCAGTCCTTCAATTAGCCAAAGTGAGGTGGTTATTCTAGGCAGCAAGGTTTTGGAGTGGCAGCAGGGGCCAAAAGGAAAGTAGAAGCAGGAAGGAGTGTTGCCCCTGTGAAGTTAAAAAAAAAGGGGCACAAGGCCAGACATGTGGCAAATGTTTACTAGAACAATGAGGAAGGACTCTCGTTCCCACATCACATTGTGGAAGGATCTGAAGGTGGTGGGGAGGGCAGGCACTGACACCCAGATTGTGAACTCAACGGCAGTGATGGCAGCGCACTGGGTAGAGGTGAACTTGGCACACCTGTATTTCTCTTTCACAGTGTTGCCCCACAACCATTGGTCACTCACAATAAATGCTGCACGTTCTTACAGCTGATGCTGTGAGATGGGACCCATGACATCTGGAAATGATGTGTGCTTAAGCACTTCTTTTGCTGCTGGTGTGCCTGGGGTGATTTAAAAAGAAGACTAGGAAGGTGACAAGGGCACATAGTTAGAGGTGATTGTTAGGAATAGTGCACACTATTTAAAAATAGTATGTACTATTGAGCAATATAGTACACCATTATGCAAAAATGTGCACTATTTGAGCAATCGTACACACTATTGATGACATGTTTCATAATGCTTTTAACCTACAAGAACAGAAAAAACGTAAAATTTGTTTGGTTTCAGGTTACAATAACATGAAACAACATGGGAAATGTTGTTGGCATTGGCCATGTAATTTCAATTGAATGCACATCCCTAGTGAAAAACAGTGTCTACTATGCTCACCTCCTCTAATCACTTTATATGCACAGAGAGTGGGGGAGAGGGTAGGTATTAGTGAGGGGTGAGAAAACATCAGGTGGTGTGGGTGAAATGGTGTTCTTTTTAATCCTACACCCTCAATCATGCTGCCTGCACACTTATCTCAAATATATCCCACCTGTGTTCTACTCCAAACATATTCTGCAGATATGACACCCCTACTCACACTCCCATTGTTTGTTTTAGTTCCTGATATTTGGAATTTGCTCACACGTTTTCAGTAGTAGTTCAAGCTGCGTTACATTCAGATACACTAGATATTTCCCTTCCTGGAGGACTCACAATCTAATTTTGTACCTGAAGCAAGAGAAAATTAAATGACTTGCCCAAGATCACAAGGAACAGCAGCTATTTGAACCAGGCACCCTGAATGTCAAGCCTGTTGCTCTAACCAATAGACTATTCCTCCGCCCCCAAGTACACTTGACACTCCCCGGATTCCCTTCTATATACCATTGTACCTCAGACACCTCTCCACTTCACCATTGCCTCAAAAACTCCATGGTGCAACCGCACCTCAAATATTGTGTTCAATTCTGGTTACCGCATCTCAAAAAAGATAGATAGTGGAATTAGAAAGGTGCAGAGAAGGGCGATGAAAATGATAAAGGGGATGGGACGACTTCTCTATGAGGAAAAGCTAAAGCGGCTAGGGTCTTCAGCTTGGAGAAAAGACGGCTGAGGGGAGATATAATAGAGGTCTATAAAATAATGAGTGGAGTGGAACGGGTAGACGTGAAGCGTCTGTTTACGCTTTCCAAAAATACTAGGGCTAGGGGACATGCGATGAAGCTACAAAGTAGTAAATTTAAAATGAATTGGAGAAAATATTTCTTCACTCAATGTGTAATTCAACTCTGGAATTCGTTGCCAGAGAATGTGGTAAAGGCGGTTAGACCATTATTAAATTGGACTTGGGGAAAATCCACTATTTCTAGGATAAGCAGCATAAAATGTTTTGTACTTTTTTGAGATCTTGCCAGGTATTTGTGACCTGGATTGGCCACTGTTGGAAACAGGATGCTGGGCTTGATGGACCTTTGGAGGGGCATAATTGAACGAAAACGCCTATCTCCATGGGCGTTTATCTCCGAGAACGGGTCCGTGAAGGGGCGGACCGAACCGTATTTTGGAAAAAAATAGACGCCCATGTTTTATTCAACAATGTGTGAGCTGGGCGTTTTTGTTTTTCAGCGATAATAGAAAATGAAAGCGCCCAGCTCAAAAATGAATAAATCCAAGACATTTATTCGTGGGAGGGGCCAGGATTCGTAGTGCACTGGTCCCCCTCACATGCCAGGACATCAACTGGGCACCCTAGGGGGCACTTTTACAAAACCAAAAAAACAGGTAAAAGAGCTCCCAGGTGCATAGCACCCTTCCCTTGTGTGTTGAGCCCCCCAAATCCCCCTCAAAACCCACTGCCCACAAGTCTACACCATTACTATAGCCCTAAGGGGTGAAGGGGGGCACCTACATGTGGGTACATTGGGTTTGGGGGGGTTGGACGACTAATAAGCATTAAGCAGCACAATTGTAACAGGTAGGGGGGATGGGCCTGGGTCCACCTGCCTGAAGTCCACTGCACCCCCTAACAACTCCTCCAGTGACCTGCATACTGCTGCCAGGGAGCTGGGTATGACATTTGAGGGTGAAAATAAAAATGTGTGAAACATCATTTTTTTGTGGTGGGAGGGGGTTAGTGACCACTGGGGGAGTCAGGGGAGGTCATCCCCGATTCCCTCCAGTGGTCATCTGGTCATTTAGGGCACTTTTTGGGGCCTTATTCGTGAAAAAACAGGGTCCAGGAAAAGTGTCCTAAATTCTAGCTAAAAACGCATACTTTCTTCCCATTATCAGTGAAATGCGCCCATCTTTGTTCGGCAGATAACCACGCCCCAGTTCCGCCTTCGCCACACCTCTGACACGCCCCCATAAACTTTGTCCGCATCCGCGACGGAGTGCAGTTGAAAACGTCCAAAAATCGGCTTTCGATTATACCGCTTTATTCGTTTTTGTGAGATAAACATCCATCTCCCGATTTAGGTCGGAACTTGGGCGTTTTTCTCGTTCGATTATAAGCAGGTTGGTCTGTCCCAGTATGGCAATACTTATATCCTTATGTACCCTTTCTACAGCTAACCCCATGCTATACATGCATTCCACACTCCACGCAACTCATCTCTACTGAACCACTGGCAAACACAGCTCAGAGCCTGCTTCCCACTTCATAAATTGCATTCACAGCGATGACCTCACACACAACCTAAATACCCCAAAACATCCCTCACACACATTGCTGTGCTACACACATTCGTGCCCCAGACATCCACCCACATACATGCCCTGCCTCAGACACCACTCAATACCACCCATATCTGCACACACAGACAGCTCCCTAGCTGGATATGTGAATAGGGGATAGCCTTGGCTTTAAGTCCTTATAGGGACACCTTTTCATCCCTTGTTCAGATAGCAAATTACCGTAAACTACCCCTGGGGGATGGCGGTCATATACTTATGTCTTTCATCATTTGAAACAAACTGTCCAAAAGCCAGGGCAGTAGAAGCCACCGTCTGATTTTGGTCATTCTCATAATGCATAATCTCCTAATTAGATATTCTTTGAGCCAATCATTGGTGGTGGTACATCCTTCATGAGGCTGTCATTGCCTCCCTGTTCTGTTCCAATGCCTCTACACTTTCCTCCTCAAGACAAGTTACAATCAGGAACAGAAGTTATTTCACTGCCCAGACTGGCTTATACATCAGGCAATGGAAGATGAAGTGATTTCTCCAAGTTCAGAACCAGCAGCAGTGAGAGAAGCAAGATTCAAACACTGGCTTCTATGAGTTTCACCCTGTGGCTTTAACTGCTAGGCTACTCCTCTGATTGTGCCCTGTGTGCTATTTTGTGTCATGGCTACATGCTCTAGTGGTTATAGTATAGAGACCCTTTCCTTTTTAAGTTGGCATGCACATTAGTAAGGCTAAATTTTAGTACAAGCAAGTTAAGTGATGTTTTAGCATGCATGTAAAAATATTTATGGAGCACACGCTAGAAAGGTTTTGTGTGTGTTCTAGCACACAGGGCCTAAATGTCATCTCCATTCTGAATTATGATAATCTACATTTCTTCTCTCTCTTTCTGTTCATTACATAATACTAGGTCAAGGCTTTCTTAAGTTGTATTAGCAGAAGTCACATGCAAAGGAAACTCAACACATTCAGATAAATCGTGCAGCACCAAAGTGCATATTCATAATTAGATTGACTTAGTAATGCATCTTGTTAAGTACTGTATGGCTTCTGCACATTACATAATGCTTAAAGAAATTCTCAGTGCTGCACAGCTATACAATACTGTTCATTGAAAAAAGAAAAGTGATTGGTAAAGAACAGCCCTTTATATTACCACCCCGATTCTTTCCTATCAAAGAAAACTGTGCTTCTCAAAGGTAATTGTTTGTGTCATTATGGTACATGTAAAACAATGCCACCACGTTCTCAGAGAGAAAAAACAGACAGCACATATATTTTGTCATTAAAATAACCAATGAAAGAAGAGGGTTGCTAATCTTAGGGAATAAATCCTCTTACACAACCCACAAAAATGGTGAAAAATGATATTGGAAAACTACAATTTAATGAAATCATTGTCTGATAAAATATGATACAGGTATTTAACATGCCCAGACCTAAAAATGGTCTCAGTAGGACTCCAGTCTGTGAAAAAGGGATGATAAAAAAAACTTTTTACGTTTAAAGTCACAGGAAAACTAAAACCAAATAAACACTTTTCACACTGAACGGATGCCTGTTTCATCTCTTTTTTTTTTTTTAACTTGCCTAAAACGTTTTCAAGTCCAACACATAAATAATGCTTTATTTTTAGAGTCACGTCAGTTTGGGTTGATTCTGTTGCTAGCTTCACATTCATGTGCAAAAAAAATTCATTTTTAACTATCAATTGATTCAGTAAAATTAGGTCATAGTTTATTATATTACAAACACCTAAAATGAATTCCTTAGGCAGGTTCTTAACAGTCAAACGCAGTACTTTAAATTAGACAGGGTGGTTATTCATGACTGAATAACATAGTCCAGTGTTACTTTTTATAACTTTTTATATCAGAGCTCTTGTGTCAGTCACTTTGTATAAGAGCTGATGCCATCACAAAGTTCTCCAGTGACGTCAGGATGAGTCTAACAAAGCTACACTGTAATGTCTATGATTAAAGTGATAGTGGGAGCATGAGTCACAAAGGGCATGTTAAAGATGCTGAAATGCAAACAATGAAAAATCATATTCACAGCCTGGCTGGAGGAAAACATCAATCCACCAACTTCTCCTCTCTCTCTCTCTCTCTCTCTCTAAATATGATTGTAATGGAAGTAATGCTGCTAAAAGAAAGGAATATTTAAAAATAATGATCAACTAGCAGAAGGTAGATTCTCAGTTAAAACTGCCACCATAGCTTTTTTAAATAGATGAGAACTCATGAAGCCGTACTATGGATGATCTTAATATGATGCATTGCTTTCTAGGAAAATCTGTACATATACTGTTCTACCCTCATAGCCATCAAGGCTATTATAAGCTAGATAGATAGATAGATAGATAGATAGATAGATAGATAGATAGATAGATAGATAGATAGATAGATAGATAGATAGATAGATAGATAGAAAAGTCAGACCATTGCAATAATCCATGAATGACTGAGTATCAGGTTAGAAGAGCATTGGTTGTATCCAAGCTATAGATCTAAAATAACAATAAATCAATTTGACATCTTAGGGAATGTATTTATTAAAGGATACAGCAATGTCGGAGATAGCACCTTCAATTTCAATTCCATTGAGTGTATCTTCCACAGGACTGTTCATTTCACTCTCAAAGTTTATGTAAAAAAAAAAAAACCACACACACACATATATATATATATCAATTTCAATTCCATTGAGTGTATCTTCCACAGGACTGTTCATTTCACTCTCAAAGTTTATGTAAAAAAAAAAAAAACTACACACACACACATATATATATATATATATATATATATAACACTTTTAAGTGCTGGAGAGTTGAATCTTATCAAGTCATAAAAACAACAATGTCAAAGCAAAAATACTTTTAGGACTCTGAAACTGGGAAAGCAAGGTACCTTCAGCATGGCACAGCTATGTCAGCTTTCACATCTATATAAGGTACAAAAGAAGTGACAGGTGCAATAAATGCTAAAGATAATAAATTCAAAGATGGAGTCTCATGCTATTCAGCAGCTGATATGGGATGGCCGGAATAGAAATTTGAGACAGAAATTAAATGCAACATGGGAGCCAGAAGTGACAAATGAAACTCTCTCTAAGAAATACAATTCCAAGCAGGCACTGAAGGGGTGTGCATCATTTACAACAAACTGTCCAAAAAAATGATATGACCAGTACTGTCAAATGTATCTGAAAGATGGAACAAACCAGAAAGAGGCTACTCCAGGATTTTTAATATGTGGGCTTTGCCAGACCCAAATGACTGGAAGGCTTCACACAAGTTGATTTTCCCAAGATGAAAGCTGCCATAACTATTTCTAACATGTTTAGACATATATGGAACATTGAGCAATAATTTGTTCTAACAGCAAGGAGGAACTCTTAAGACTGAGAGCATCTATTCCTATAAAGTGTCCTGTATAGCCAGTAACCAAAGAGGTATTAACAAATTTAATTATGGTGGCCAGCCTGAAATTGCCAATGCAATAGCCAAAATTATGTACCGTATAAGTTTTCAGATCAGCTAAGTTTGCTACCGACTCTTAACTTTCAGAAAGAGGTGGATCAGCAGAAACAGCATCACTATTGACTATCTTATAGCACACTTGTTTTTTCAGAAGCTTCTAACTGTGGACAATAAGAGATCAATATTTCAGACAGCTTTATTCTAAATATCCCAACTTTTGTTGGTCTGCTTCTAGCTTCATGATATTTCAACATTCAAATGGTTTGCCCTTAATGCTATTCATGACTGAATTAACCCATTCAAAATTAAAGGAATCTATCCATGTTCAGAGCAAAGCGTGCAACAGCATGATAAGACAGTGTCCCTTTTCAAAAGGGGTCATTAAAATAATATTTTTGATAGCAAGCCTCACAGTGATAAGAGCCAAATCATGTAGTAACAGGTTCTCCCCATTTTTCCCATGAATATTGATGTAAATGTCAATAATTTGTCTGCAACCCTGCCCAATAATAATAAAAAAGATTTCAATATCAATACTCCAAAAAGATCTGAAAAGAAAAAAAGTATTCTGCTCTAGGTAAATATTACATATGAAACTAACTGCATTTAATTTTCATTTTTTTTTAATTATTTACAAAAATTAGCAATGTGAGGGTCACCCAAGCCCTGTATTTGAGTCGTAATGCTGCTCACTTGGATTCCAGTCTCCTGTAGATAAGGCTGGTGGGGCTTGGTCACATCCAAGATAGAACATGCTTGAACTTTAGGGAGAAGGGAGAGAGGGAAGGCAGCTGATGGTACTTTGGCAACCCCTGCTGGTACACAGAGAAGGCTTCCCTTCCTGTCTGGGGCAGTGAGGAAACTTGCATCACTCAAGCATGCCTTTTAGGCAGACAGGTTAAGAAGACTGAAAAGGATGAGGGGATGGGGTGGATATATTGATGAGGGTAAATCTATACATCTGATATAAAAAGAGATGTGTGAACAAGCACAACTGAAAGAAATGAATCAGCTGTAACACTTGCCACATTTCTTAATGAAAGTGAGAGGAGAAAGAGTGACAACTGACAAGGGAGCAGGACAGTTCTCAGATACGTGCGCTTTTTTTCTTCTGCTTACTTTTCAGCATCACATAATTCTGAACTGCACGTAGAACACGGATTAATACTTATATAGGAAGTAAATCCAATAAAACACATTGAATCAAAGGACAGGCGACTTTCAACTACACCAGAAAATCATTTGAAAAATGCCATTTGTACTTCTTTTCGCCTATTTGTACGCCAGCAAAAGTGATGCTCCTCAAACGTACTGAAAACGTTTACCCGCCTCAAGATTTTCTAACGACTCCTTTGATATTCCGAGATGCACGTCGTATAAAATACATTTGAAAATGATGGCTCTATTAGAGGCCACTGAGCGTCTGCAGCACAAGCAGAGAAACCAAAGTAGCCTTCATATTACTGCTTACTGATCTAGCTCTCACTAAGCTGACCAGGAGGTTTCACAGCTCTCTTCGTGTCCCCACTTCTGTAGTCACCTAAGGCTCTTACCACGAGTAAACACGCTAATGTGTTAGCTTGCTGTACAGCCGAGCGTGATTTCTGATCTCTGCCCCTGCCTTCACTGCTGGAAGCTACAGGGGCGCACTGATGCTTCACTATTTCCTCACCCCTCTCTGATGATGGACGGATTATTTGCCTCTACCCAGGACAGAAGTACGACAATCAGACTTTTCATAGTATGAGATTTCACTGTGTAGACGATGCTGAAAAATAGAAACGCTTAAGAGCCGGAGATCTTCAGGGACATGGGGAACTTTAAGCACATTGTAAAACAATGCCTTCATTAGGGCATTGAAAAAGATAACGAAAAATCGTTTAAAAAAAATACACCTCCAGACTTTCCGTGGCAACCATCTAGCTCTGTTGGAATTGCTGCAAAGAGCTTGGTTGGAAGAAACTCAACAATATTTTTAAAATATTGCAAATGAAACATGAGGCTAATAGCCTTTTACATACGTTCAGATGATACGTTCATTTGCAACACATGTGAATATTAATCTAGATGACTTTACGTGGTTGTAAAGTAGTGAAACTTCAATGCCAGAAGTGGTTTCTGCTTAAAGGTGCACCAACCTGAGCAGAAGTGAAACTTCATGGTAAAAAAGGTGTAGCAGATTAAAATTAATTCCCTAACCCAGTCATCAATGTGGTATAAACTACAAAATGCAGGTATTTTCCTAAGGAGATATTAAATTTCTATACAAATATTTTTTTTTAAGTTTCTAACTTTTTTTCCTTGATATTACACCTAGGTTTGTTCTCATTTAGTTGAATCAGTTGCCAAATTCATTATCCAACATCCTACAGAGAATGATATTATCATCACAAGGCACTAAACCGACAGCTCTACTGTACCAACACTTAAATCAGCCTGTCTCCAATAACTGTCACAGAAACACTTCCAACTGCGTGAGTGCTAAGCCCAGCAAGCTCTTTGCTCTGTGTGTGTGTGGTGCTGGGGGGGGGGGGGGGTTAATTCATGGGGCTCATAAAGCTTGCATTTGTCAAACAGCAGAACGTCAATGCTATGATTATCAGACAAATCACCCCAGCGTTTAATGTTAGAAACAGGAGGCGTTTGCTCTCCAGTAACAGAATATGACATCATAACCCAAAAGAATCTCCACTAAGCCGGACCAGCGCAACCGAAGCATAGCACAGTACAAAAGCATAATTCATTTATGCATCTCTCACTCCTTCTAGCTAATATTTTTCAGATCAAATAAAGGTAATGCATCCAACTCTCTGTTCTAATACTTTAATTTAAAACTGGTAGATATATATATATATATATATATATATATATATATATATATATATATATATATATATATATATATATATATACTGTAATAGTTCACCACTTACCTAGAGAGTGATAGTGTGGTTTTAAGATCTTACTTGCATCATTCTGATTCTAAATTAGACAATATATTTCCTGATAATTCAATCATTTCCACTAGTAGCATGTTCTGCATTTACTGTATAGTATAAACGACTATACCCCCCCACACCCACCCGCGAACATACATACATACGCGAAAAAGAAAAAAAGATGAATCTCAGAAAAACATCCTCGTCATTTAGCAATGACCTTTGGAGTGAGACCAATTACACTAACAAGACCCAGCTCCCAGTAGAGACTAAGCAGCTCCTCGGACACACAGCTTCAGAGATCTACAACTGCAAAAACCATGAAGCAATTTCAAAGAATACTACAGGTATCAGCGTTGTATAAACATCTCACCTTGTGTGAGGAGGAAAAAAAAAAGTTAAAGAAAATGTTATATTAAAAAAAAAAAAAAAAAAAAAACCAGACCAGAAAACAATCTAAAAGTCCCTGCGACTACAAAAGAAACCGCCTAAGGAACCAACCGGGGCGCCAGGAGCACTTCTCAACTGGTTTGCACTTAAATCCACTGAGGTACTTACGCGGGTCACTTACTTTCCAGTATGTTTGAATCGTTTTATATATATCACGCCGATCGTGGCGATTTTCACTTGGTTTGCAAACAAGTTTTTTTTTTGTAATGTTTGTTTGGGGCGAGGGGGCGGAGCAAAGAATCCAATTATGCAAATCTGCTCCGGGATAGGAGGTGAATATTCAGTGTGACGGTGTAGTACAATAGTTCAATGCCATAGGTTGCACCGAGCAGCAGATTTATGAGGGGCGACGTCACTACTACACTCTGGTCCTCGCCGAAGCATCTTGAACTTAATTAAAGCTGCAACGTCCACTTGCTCCGACGACTCCCATTCAGGTTTACTATGTCAAAAGCATCCAGAGGGGGGTTGGGGGGGGGGGGTGTCCTCTAAGCTCCTCAGCAGCCTTCCAAGTCAGTGAACAATGAACAAAGATATGAAGAGCAGAATAGCAATGAATCACGTGCGTATTGGAAAATGTGTAGAAACAAAATAAAAACCAATACAGTTCTCTAACACCAAAATAAAAAGCAGTGCTCTTCACTCAACTACCCATTTATTTATATATATATTTTCCCGGAATCCAAACCGCTCGCGCTTGCACATTGAACTGCTCCAAACAAAAAGATTCGCTAAACTTAATTATGGCACTCTTTCTTAAAATAGTCCCTTTTCTCTCCCTCCCCCTGGCTCCCAACAGAAGCAGTCAAGCCTGGACGGTTCAGTATCAAGTGGTCAGATCAGCTCAACAAACACGGCCCCTGTTGGATTCATTTTAAACTGCACAAAAAGCTTAACGTGCAAAGTGCAGGACATGTTCAAAACACAAGAGTATAGTGCAGCGTGCACTCCCCCAACGTGCCTTCTCGTGGCTTAGCAAAAGTCCGCCTCTGCTTCTTTAACTGCTCGCGATTTCGCTTTCTTTCATTCTCATTGTTTGTCCGTGCATTTTGAATAGCAAACAGAGCAGCCTCAGCGGCCAAGATTGCTGAGACTCTCCTGTGTTACCGAGCTCATTTTGTACCAAAGTGAAAATGAAGAGAGCTGACAAATCACGTCCCCGCCTAGACACTATTATAGACATAACAATATCCGCCAAACAATAACATCCATACAAGTAAATAGGCTACCTTTTCACTGTATTTTTTTTCTTTCTTTTTTTGGGGGGGAAACCCCAGGCTATCAGATCTTTCTCCCTCTGCCCCCCCCCCCTCCCCGTGTACACATGTTTGCATATGCACTGAACAGCTATAAGGAGCCAGATTTTATCCATCTGTTTATCACGATCAGCAAGTCTATAATGAAAAAAGGAACTTGTTTTTCGGAAAACGTGGCCGAATTACCTTGGACAAACAATATGTATTAAAGAAAAAAATTCCAGTTTCGAGCGCACCCTTTTTTTTTATTGTGGTTTTTAACTTTGCTCTCTCTCCTCAGTATCAACCTCCCCTCATTTGCGATCTCTACGAATTTTTTTGTCAGCTTGCTTTGCAAAAAAAAACTGCAACAGATGGACGCAACGCGAGCTGGACTCTGTCCCTCTCATCCTCAATGGAAGGTTTTTGTTCCCCTAAAAATCTAGACGCCTTGCCCCGCCTCCGACTGCTTTCCACGCTGCTTCGTCCCCACAAAACTACTCAAGAGAAGCGGAGCCCCGGGACTGGCCGAGCCCCCCCCCCCCCCCCCCCCCCCCACAGCCAAGGTCGCTGCACTTTCTCCAGTGGGTGCCACTATCACAGTCATCTACAGACAGCATCAGCAACAAAAAAAGGAAACAAACAAACAAACACACACACACACAAAAACAGATTTCTTTCAAAGCATAAAGATCGAGTCAGCCATAACTGCGATTGTCATTTAAGTTTCCCCTTTAACTTGTTACTTTCTCTCTCTCCACCCCCCCCCCCCCCCCCCTTGTCTCTTTTTGAAACGATCGGAATTATTACCCGGCAGGTGCTTTTCTGCCCATCCCTGGCGTTTTCAGGATCGCTCTGTTACGCCTGGCTAAAAGGTTTGAAACCTCCACTGACATTTTAGCGCTTTCTTGAATGTCACCACGTTCCTGCTGCTGCTGCCTAAGTATTATGCACGGCTCCGATTCAAAGGAGGTCGATGAGAGCACAAAATGGCAGGTCTCTTAGGCACTTGAAACTCACAAGTTTGACACATGGCATGCATCAGCTAACTTTGATTTCAAGAGAACGGCTTGAAATCGCGCTAGAGTGAACCGGATCCCCCTTAAGAGAGGGAAAACGTGGAAAGTCACTTCAACAAAGTTTACAGTGTAACAGCCCTTACAAAAAAAAAAAAAAAAGTTTCTCAGGAAGTTACATCGCAGGATTCCTGAAAGCCAGCGAACACTTAAACTCGAGGCACTCGGGATCTGCCAGGCTTTAAATTCGAGCTAAAAGTAACGGGTCTGAAAGACATGATTTAAAATTAGAAGAAAACAAAGCTATGATTCCTCCAGGCTAAGTTCTATAGCGCCATTCAATGGCTTCTCTGCTCCTTTCATTATTGCTGCTTTTCCCCTGACAGCCCTTCTTGCAAACGTCACAGCTATGGATATTTAATTATACTGTATTTTTTTAATCACTGTGGCAAACGCAGGCCCCGTTGCGATGATTAAAAAGGAATAAAAAAATAGTCCAAACTGACTTTGGAACCTCTTTGATCGCTTACGGAAGGCTTTCGGCTGCCGAAAAGCGAGTTTGGTTTTTTTTGTTGTTTTTTGTTTTTTTACCTTTGTCTTTCTTACCTTATAATCTAATGCAAAGGCTAGAAGAAACTCCTGCACGTAAACGAAGCGTTGTAAAAGATTGTGTTCAATGAATAATGAAGCATGTCCACATGATTGACTTGATCATTTTCTGGTGCCGAGGGGGGGAAAAGTGCGGCTCCGGAGTGGCACAATTGCCCACTTCGGAGAGCTCTCCCAACTGTTTCCAACACATCCCGAGTCACGAGTGCTTTATTTTAATCTGTCTCTTTTCGGAATAATCCCCTTCATTGATACTGATCACCCAACCTCACAAGACATTCCCATCTTTCACATTGGACTCCCCCTATCTGGTAGGTGAAATGCATTGTACCATTAAAAAAAAAAAAAGCACTCCATTGTCGTCTTGGCATAATTCACAGCAACTAGATAGGGTCTTGCGGCATTTAGCTTTGATGAGCCAAAAGCTGAACCCTTGATATAATAACCTACAAAGAATGGTCTGTGATCGTCCATTTTTTTTCTCTCTCTCTCTCTCTGTCTAGCAACTAAGAAACCATTTAACACAGCGCAGCTTGGGCTTGACCTTGAGCTCGTGTAAACACACTTATTAAAATCTATCCGTTCCCTAAGAACACATTCTGATCGTCAGACTTGTTATTCAGACATAGATCAGCCCCCCCCCCCCCCTCGCCTGTCATTACTTGCATCTGAGCTTTTTACTGAAGAATCTCGATCAAGCCCCGCAACAAAAAAAAAAACGAGCCACCGAGATAAAGAGCGTGTATTTCTTACCTGCTCCTCAAACTATTTAAAGTCGGTTTTCTTTCCAAACTCCGGGGCTAAATTCTTCGTGGACAGCGGGACCCCGAGCATCAGTCACTGCTCCGGCGCTTAAGACAAGTAATCAGCGGTAAAAATGACGTTGATCTGCACAGTAACCTTGTGGCGTATTTAATGTAAATAAGCTAGTTATGTTGCCAATCGCATGCATACAAACACATAAAGGTCTTCAGCGGTGCATGTTCTTCCCTTTTCCAACGGAGATGCTTTTTTTTTTTTTTATTTGCACGCGCTATTTAGGGGACCGCGAGCGTCCTAAAACAATGCTGAGCGCCAAATGATTATGAAAATATGATTTTAATTAATCACGTAGTAGGCAAGGAAATTAGCATACGGTAATTAAACTTAGAGAAAAACGTCACGGACGTTCTCTGCCTTAAAGGTTCAGCATAATCATGAAAAGATGGGTTTCGGGGACTTAATTATCAAGCAAATAACTTTTTGGAAGCAACTTTATTTAGCATGTTTATCCTCAGGGCAGCGTTTTAGTAAATAATATATAACCAAGCAAACAAGGTTCAGCTGTGACTGGTGTAGTAGGTTGTGTCTCCACAAAGCAAGAAGAAAAAAAAAAGAGATGAATAATGACAATTATGGATTCTGTGTCCCATAGTTGACAAAAAAGCATGGTACCTCAATGGACCCTTTGTTATGGGATTATATAATGATTGTGGTGTAATTATGGGAAAAAGATTTAGTAATAATAGCAAGTATCAAAATACACCAACGAGCAGCTTGTTTTAAAGAAAAGGCTTGCATTTGACATTAGGAGCACTATAATAGCAAAAAAAAAAAAAAAAAAAAAGGCAAAATCCTAGAGGGCTGACAAACAGAGACAAAACCGAGAGCGCGAGAGACTCAGAGGTGCATGATTAAGGAGAGATGAAGATAGATTATTCAAAAAGCCAAGCCACAGGGACACTTAAAACATTGATTTAGGTAAGGCTAGTTTCATCTCGAAATGAAATGAGTTTCCTTAAGATGACTGGGGTACATTTTAAATCAGTTTGCTGGAACAGTGCGTGGTGGGAGAGATGGACCATCAAAGTCCAAGACAACAGAAGTTCATTGCTGTCCTAAATCTGGATTCCTCTGATCTTTAAAATGAGATTAAAACGGTCAAACTTTCTGCTTTAATTTGTCCACTTTCTGCAACATTACCACCTTTTGCCCTCATAGAGGGTCCTGCAATTTTAAAGAGAAAAATATATTTATTTGATTCTTTTCAGGAAGATAGTTTAGCCAGATATTAAATTGTGACTTTTTTTTCCCCCACAATAGAACTTCTGTCACTCGCCATTGCTGGTCTGCTATCAAATAACCCTTTAATAAGCAAAAAACGAAGAAGGTAATACTTTTGGTCTAAGATTTGTAAGTGAACTTTTTAAAACCCAGTATTATGTCCATATGGGCATTCACTGTAAAATGAGATTCCCATTAAAAAAAAAAAAAAAAAAAGAAGTTTGGGAATGTATTCTGCATTTTATAGTCCGATGATGTGTATGAAATTTTCTTTGAACAAATTCCAAAATACAAGGGTTTTCTTTCTATAGATATTAGCATAGCAATCACATCAATAATATCACTGTCTCTAAGGGAATGATAACTAGAGCAGTGGGGGTGTTCTTTATTTCAATTCTTCTTGCATCAACTGATTATATTCTGTCTTCTTTTGAACTTGTTATTGTAAGTCAAGTGATTCTTTATAAGTGACAGCATTGACAAAGAAACAAGGATGGGAAAGCAGGTCGAAAGGAAGTCCACATATGGACCTCGAAAAGGCAGTTTTAAAACAAGAATTTTAACCCTATCACAACTGAAGGCTAAGCATTTATGTAGAAACGCCTGGTGGAAATGTCTTTAAAGAAGCCACAAGCTTTTTTTACTTCATTTTTTAAGGTCATGCTTCATAGTTCTTTCTTTCTTTCTTTCTTTCTTTCTTTCTTTCTTTCTTTCTTTCTTTCTTTCTTTCTTCAGTTTTAGTCTGCCAGAACTACAGTACAGAACTCGCAGAAAAGAGGTGCCACAAATCTAATAAGGGTGCAAAACGAATCATTTGGATAGGGAGTGAAATAATAAGATTTACAGTACAGATACTGTTCACAAATATTATAAACAATAAAGGCTCAGTACTGTGCGTGTCTACATGTATACATTTGGGGTACTTTTACAAGTGACTGAGCACCAGGACACTGTTTTACACGCACAGGTAGGCATTTATAGAATTGCCCCAGCCTAAATACATACAAAAGTAGGTACTCAAAAAACATACTTTTATGTGAATAAATGTAGGTGTTCCGAGGGGGGGGGGGCAGAAATGGGTAGAAAATGTGTGGGATCGGGACTTCCAGGTGCATTTTATAAGATGATTTTGATTTGGTTTCTACCAGCACATGATGCACAGATTTTCATCTGCCTTGGAGCAGGTGTAACTTTTGTGAAAGCTTTTCATAGGGTGTTTTATAAAGGCACATAGAGGGGCATAATCGAACGAAAACGTCTATCTCCATGGGCGTTTATCTCCGAGAACGGGTCCGTGAAGGGGCGGACCGAACCGTATTTTCGAAAAAATAGACGTCCATGTTTTATTCGACAATTTGTGAGCTGGGCGTTTTTGTTTTTCAGCGATAATGGAAAATGAAAGCGCCCAGCTCAAAAACGAATAAATCCAAGGCATTTGTTCATGGGAGGGGCCAGGATTCGTAGTGCACTGTCCCCCCTCACATGCCAGGACATCAACCGGGCACCCTAGGGGGCACTTTTACAAAAACAAAAAAAAAGGTAAAAGAGCTCCCAGGTGCATAGCACCCTTCCCTTGGGTGTTGAGCCCCCCAAATCCCCTTCAAAACCCACCGCCCACAAGTCTACACCATTACTATAGCCCTAAGGGGTGAAGGGGGGCAGCTACATGTGGGTACAGTGGGTTTGGGGGGGTTGGACGACTAAGCATTAAGCAGCACAATTGTAACAGGTAGGGGGGGATGGGCCTGGGTCCACCTGCCTGAAGTCCACTGCACCCCCTAACAACTGCTCCAGGGACCTGCATACTGCTGCCAGGGAGGTGGGTATGACATTTGAGGGTGAAAATAAAAAGTTGTGAAACATCATTTTTTGTGGTGGGAGGGGGTTAGTGACCACTGGGGGAGTCAGGGGAGGTCATCCCCGATTCCCTCTGGTGGTAATCTGGTCATTTAGGGCACTTTTTGGGGCCTTATTCGTGAAAAAACAGGGTCCAGGAAAAGTGCCCTAAATTCTCGCTAAAAACGCATATTTTTCTTCCATTATCGGCGAAAGGCGCCCATCTCTGATCGCCCGATAACCACGCCCCAGTTCCACCTTCACCACACCTCCGACACGCCCCCGTCAACTTTGTACGCTTCTGCGATGGAGTGCAGTTGAAAACGTCCAAAATCGGCTTTCCATTATACCGCTTTATTCGTTTTTGTGAGATAAACGTCTATCTCCCGATTTGGGTCGCAATATAGGCGTTTTTCTTTTTCAATTATAAGCTGGATAGGCATCTATTTTGCCTTTTTTAAAACAGGTGTGACGGAGGTCCAGTTATTTGGGTTTTTTTTAATTGTTTTTTTCATTAGATGTATTAACCACCTTTATGAAGAAGTTATATGGATGCAAGTCTGTATTATCCATGTCATCTTCATTAGGTGTACCAGAAAAGTGAATGCATCTCTTGCCGCACCATAGGCTGAATACTTTAATCATTTGTACTTGCTGAATACTTTAATCATTTGTACTTACACAAAAGAGAAGGGATACACAAAGGAGAAAACAATGTGGAATAATGGAAAATAGAGTGTTTGCTACACACACAGAGTGGAAGCTTTGTTTTATTCTCGGACAATATACCTTAGCACTTTTTTTTTCACATCTGATGGTGTTACGTAATGACATTTACAGACTTCTGAAGCCCAGTATGGACTGGCAGGTACTGAAATACAGCTTTAGCTGAGCAGAAGCAAATTATATTTTATGAAGTAGGTAGGGAACTTAGGGGTCCTTTTACTAAAGTGCACTAATGGATTTAGCATGTGCTAAACATAAGAACCTAAGCACCTGCAACACAACAAAACCAAAGATCGTAATGGGCACAACCCAACTCTCCCTCTCCTTCTCCTATATTCCCCCGATGTATCTACCATACTTGAACCTTATCCTACCACTATTACGCCTTGTATTTGTTATACCGGATCCGGCGAACGTTGCTACAGTCATATGTAAGCCACATTCAGCTGCAAATAGGTGGGAAAATTTGGGATACAAATGTAACAAATAAATAAAAATAAATAAATAGATAACAATTAGCACACACTACATGCCGCACAGCCCATTGTATACCTATGGGCTGCATGACACCCCCAAATTCTATAAATGGCACTAAAAACTGCATGCACAAATTTGAGGGCACATCCAATTTGTGCGTGCAATTTAATTGCATAGCGAGCAAATTAGCGCTGATAATTGGGCCCTAACAATCAATTATCAGTGCTTAATTGGCATTAATTAAAATTTATATGTGTAAATTTACGTGACCACATTCACGCATAAATTTTACATGCAGATCCCAAAATGGGTCATGGTCACAGGAGGGTCATGGGCAGATCGGGGGCATTCCCACAATTTATGTGCACTGTTACAGAAGAACAGGTTCTGCACCTAATTTAGGCACAGGGATTTACACCAGGGTTTCACTGGTGTAAATGGTCGTGCCTAAAAGTATAACCAAAAGACAGACGAACAGGAACCTTTGTAGCCACACAGGCAAGTCAGTCAGAACAGGGGTCACGAAAAAAAGGGGGGGGGACAACAGACGATGTACACACTTGCACCACAAGGGCCTCTTCAGGAGTCACTAAAAAACCAGGGGCATAGCCAGACTTCGGCAGGAGGAGGGGTCAAGAGCCCGAGGTGAGGGGGCACATTTTAGCCCACTCCGGCGCTGCTGACCCCCCCCCCCCCGCCATTGCTGACCGCCGCCGCTACCACCACCAACAACAACAACAACAACTTTGACCCTCTCGACCTCCCCTCCCGCGCCAACCCTCCCCCACTGCCGCCGTTGCCTGCCTTTGCTGGCGGGGGACCTCAACCCCCGCCAGCCGAGGTCCTCTTCTTCCAGTGCAAGGCTTCGTTCTGTTTCTGAGTGTGATGTCCTGCACGTATACAAAAAACATCAATATGAATAAACAATGGTAACAGTGGAGGAGTGGCCTAGTGGTTAGGGTGGTGGACTTTGGTCCTGAGGAACTGAGGAGCTGAGTTTGATTCCCACTTCAGGCACAG
This sequence comes from Microcaecilia unicolor, assembly GCF_901765095.1. Lineage (NCBI taxonomy): Eukaryota > Metazoa > Chordata > Amphibia > Gymnophiona > Siphonopidae > Microcaecilia > Microcaecilia unicolor. The sequence goes on along the minus strand of NC_044035.1, from coordinate 316,337,067 downwards.
GCAGCTCCTTGTGACTCTGGCCAAGTCACTTAACCTTCCATTGCCCCATGTAAACCACATTGAGCCTGCCATGAGTGGGAAAGCACGGGGTACAAATGTAATGAAAAAAAACATGCAAGTATGTGCATACATTGTCCTTGTTGTGACTGACATGCCTAAAAGTAGTCACGGTTTCTGGCACTAAGCACTGTTCTATAAATGACACCTAACTTTAAGCATCATTTTATTTTTTGGCATCAATTTTTTAGGTATCATTTATTGAATTTAGTCCTTAAAGCACACTAATTTGTTAGCACACCTTAATAAAAGGACCCCTTAGAGAGGAAAAAGAGCAAGGGTAGCCAAAGGTTAAGTTTCACTTTATCTTTTTGTCTTTTTTAGTCCTGAAGGAACTGACTAGTGCTGATCAGGTTTAGAATCCTTGGGCTCAGCCGTGAAAGAAAAGAAGGGATATTATTTCTTGGTAAGTTTGGTGGAAAAAAATCCAGCGATTTTTCTAGCAAAATAGTCTCTGTTCAGAGGAGCGCTCACACTATGCTTCTGTCTGGGTTAAGCTTCCTTTCTCCTCATTTTACTTTATCTTTTTAATCCTGCAATATCTTTATAACACTTTTTCAGTCTTAAAAAGGAGTTTCAGTATAACACTGCTCAGGGAACAATAAAATCTCAAATGCACAGCCAGTAAGAAAGATGCAGTTGGCAATGTTCTTAAGAAGTGTTGACTGTGGTCCAGGCCCCTGGTTTCCTGCACAGCATTGGGATAGATTTTGCAGCAGCTGTCAGGGATTAGAAAATTTGGTGCTACAGTTTTCAAAATGGGGTAACAGTTCTGTAGCATATTTTCAACTAGATATATGCTACTTACTAGGCAGCCATTCAAATGCTTTGTTGAAATATTACAATACAGGACCCGATTTAGGAAGGTTAACCACATATCTTTATCCAGTTAACTTTACTTGAATAAGTACTGCTGAATTTAATTGGATAATGTTAACCAGATAAAGTTAACTGATATTCAGCTTGGCCCAGCTGAACTCCAACCATGCCACTAGGGTGGAGTGGAGGAGTAGCCTAATGGTTAGTGCAGCAGGCTGTGATCCTGGCAACCTGAGTTCAACACCCACTGCAGTTCCTTGTAACCATGAGCAAGCCAGTTAAGGGGTCTTTTACTAAGCTGCAGTAGCGGTATTAGCTCACAGTAGAAATCAGCTGGTGGTAAACACCAAGATGCCCATAGGAATATAACAGGTGTCTCGGCATTTACTGCCAGCTGATTTCTACTGCGAGCTAAAAACACCATTGCAGCTTAACCCCCCATTGCCCCAGATACAAAAACTTAAGATTGTGAGCCCTCTATGGACAGAGAAAGTACCTGCATATAATGTGACAGTACATCTAGAAATGATTATTAGTAGTAGAATGTCTGAAACTTTGCTTCTGAATAACTGGATACATTTTGTCCAACCAGCGAGTTTGTCAGATAGAATTTAAGAGGTCATAAGGGTTGGGAAGGATGCTCTGGAAACAGGAAGACTGGTCTGGGTAAATTCCAAGATTACCCAGACAATTCTTTTGAATATCAGCCTCTGTGGAGGAGTGGCCTAGTGGTTAGGGTGGTGGACTTTGGTCCTGAGGAACTGAGTTTGATTCCTGGCACAGGCAGCTCCTTGTGAGTCTGGGCAAGTCACTTAACCCTGCATTGAGCCTGCCATGAGTGGGAAAGCGCGGGGTACAAATGTAACTAAAATAAATAAAAATAGATGTTTGTATGTGTTAAAATAAAGGGTCCAATGTTTAAAAAGACTGGAGCCATGCCTAGATTTTCAGTGGCACTTTCTGGATAATGCTGCTGAAAATCAGCACAAACAAAACTGGAGTGGTCCCATGGAGTAGGGGCAGGGAGCAAGGATAGTCCTGTTAGTTATCTGGTTAGCAGTGATATGAAGTTCACAAACCAGATAATTATCCACAGAAAGTTAGAACAGCAAACTTTGTCCAGTAAGCTATCCTATCAGGCTGAATATAGCCAATATCAGGGCTGTGCCAACTATCCAGATACCTGGCACTGAAAATCTGGATTTAATTCAGCTGCAGTGGCCAATGTTTTAAAAATGTTGACCACCTAAGCTGAAAATCGGTAGAAAAATATTTTCCATACTTTGTTAGCTATGCTTTTCCTTTTTACAGTTCATTTTTGTCCTTTCATTGGGCTCCTTTTACAAAGTGGTGCTACCAAGTAGCGGCGCACTGAATGCGAAGAAGCCCATCCAATTCCCATAGGCTTCTTCGCATTCAGCGCATACCAATCGGTAGCGCTGCTTTGTAAAAGGAGCCCATAAATTTCCATTTGTTTCTTTGCATTTTCACTTTTTTTGCAAACTTGTCTTTTGTTTCAATCTTCATGCTGCCATGCATTGTCTTCCTCCTATCCATTCTCCTCCTCCTCCTTCCCATTATCCACTTCCTTCCTCTTCTTGTATTCTCTTCCTCTAGTTCTTGACCTTCTTCCCATCCATTATCCTCTATGACATCACTAGACTATTTCCTGTGCAAGCATTGTGGTGCTGACAGTAACTCTGAGCTAGATAGAGTACCCCTACGCTTTGCTCTGGACATGAGGAGCTGTGCTGTTACTCACTAAGATCAGTGGCTTGTTGTACTAGTTGCTGCAATAGAGCATTGAACAAGCAAATGTTTGGGCAGTTTCTCAAATTCCAGTGTAGGTATTAGATTTTGTGACCAACACTGCTACACCACAGCATCAGATACAGAGTCAGGACACGTTAAGGTATAGGCAGAATAAGAACATGGTTAAGGCCCTCTCAGATTTATTAATTCAGAGAATTCAGAGGCCCCAAAGGCAGATATTGGCACTGGTAAGTCAGTTGTGGGCAGAAAATGGGGGGGGGGGGGGGGGGGTTGACCAGAACCATTGCTACTCACAAACATCTGTATATTCTCCCCAACCCCTGTGCATTGTTCTCTAGATCAGTGGTTCTCAAACTTGTCCTGGGAGACGACTAGCCAGTAAGGTTTTCAAGATATTCCTAATGAATATGCATGAGAGACATTTGCATATAATGAGGTGACACACATGCAAATATGTCTTGTGCATATTTATTAGGGATATCCTGAAAACCTCCAGGACAGGTTTGAGAACCATTGTTCTAGATGGCAGGAGTCAGTGAACAATGCTTCTGATTTTTTTTTCCTGCAGTCTGACCCATATGGAGCCCCATCTGTGGATATTTTAAAATATACACTGTAAACTTGATACAATGCAGATCACTTATATTATGGTGGGAAGGGTCTGAGATACTTGTTTACATACGGCTCACCAAAGAGCTAACTCTGCCTTGCTCAGAGTCTTATTAAAAGTTTCCCAAGCAGATAGCGAGCAACTCCACCAAAGAGAGTCCATGTCAAGCAAAAGCATGTTTCTCCATATCCTGCTGATTCAGACCTCTATCTTCCCTATAAAAAGTAGTTATTGATGGTTAAGTTGTGCTGTGATGATGCTATTTCCTAGAGAGGCAGGAGCTGCAGCTGTACCCTACCTGGTGACCTTGATGAATTTGTGCCTTTAGGCCTAAAGCAATAAATGTGGAAAAGTTAGGTTCATTGTGTTTGCTAGACCAAACTGTCTCACACCAAGTACTTAATGATTTACCTCATGCAACAATTTAAATGTGTGCTTTGCAAGTGCTCTTACAGCTTTATTGGAATTATTTTCTGAACAGCTGCTTGTGTTGCTGGAAATTCAGATTATTTAATTTATTTATTTATTGGGATTTATTAACTGCTTTTAGGAAGAGATTCACCTAAGGCAGTGTACAATAGGTACAGTTCAAAATAAAACATAATTCTGTTAACAGCACAACAATAGTGAAATAACCAAGAATAAACATAAATACAATAAATGAGGTAAACTTGAAAACAATTAATTGAAACCTAATAATAGAACTACAGTGAAACAGTATAAAAAAATATACACAACAGCACTGGAATTCAAATATCAGAGATATAATACAATGTTAGCATAATACTAATGATACACCTAATAACATGCATTAGAACATTCAACTAACATAAATATGATACTAAAGATGTTCTACAATACGGCTTATCATATATCTGACAGACCAAGAGCAGATATATGATGGGAATAAGATGTGTGGTACAGAGTCAGTTGGGATAATTTGATGGTTAGTTAAACTCAAGGCAGGTTCGTTGTATAGTTAAGCAAAAGATAAGGAACTGATATAAGTTACAGTGTGTGTAGCAAGCTAGTCCAGGTGCAGAATGATTGTGTAGTCAGTCACCATACGTATTAAAGGCTTGGGAAAAGAGCCAGGCTTTCACTGCTTCCTGTAACATGGGCAGGCTGCACACACTCTTGCCCTGCCTCCCTCATCTTTATCTCGATGCCCCAGAGACCACGCATGAGACAGGTTTATCTTTTTGGGAAAAATGGCCACAGCTTTATTGTAAACACATTAACAACAAAAACCCCTAGGAAGCACCCAAGCCTTGGGTATGGCGTTGCAGATGCTCCAGCTCTCCGCCATGCTTTCCAACTGGAGAGCCCGCATCTCCATCTAGCACTGCGGCCAGCTATGTCTCCGCCCCCAGCATGGCCGAGCGTCCTTCGGATTTGGAACTGCACTCCAGACCAGTATTCCACCTGCCATGTAGGCCAGCGAGGTGAATAGTCTGCTAGCGGTGAGTGCCCCAGTCTCTTGCCAGAAGCTCCGATCTTCCTTCTGCCCATTGTTCTGGTACCTCCCAGAGTTCCTAGGCTCGGGTGCCTCCGCAGCTGTGACAGACCCGTGCACCACCTGCCTCTTACCGAGAGACTTCCTCCGTCTCGCCGGCAATCATTTATGCAGTGCACGGGGCCACCCGCTGAGATCCCGCCCTCTTCCAGCCCCTCCACCAATGACGCAGCGGGTCTCCCGCAACATCACCTTGGATGACGGGGAAGCCGGAAGCGCAGGACGATTCGGGCCAAGGGGGCAAACATGCTTGCCTCCTTAAGTAGTGGTTACACATAGACCCTCTGGGAGTAACTTCCAGAGTGTGGGGGCTACTCCTGAGAAGGCTCGCTGGTGGGTATCACATCAAACAATTTTTTGTACCCTGCGCTTTCCCACTCATGGCAGGCTCAATGCGGCTTACATGGGGCAATGGAGGGTTAAGTGACTTGCCCAGAGTCACAAGGAGCTGCCTGTGCCTGAAGTGGGAATCAAACTCAGTTCCTCAGTTCCCCAGGACCAAAGTCCACCACCCTGACAACGGTACCGATAGTGATGATCCTTGAGATGACCTTAGAGGTCTTAATGGTGTGTAAAGGACCTTGTAAATCAAACTATAAAAGTTTGGGAAATGCTGGAGAGCTGCAGATGGCATAGAGCAGAAATGCTGGGAAACCTTGTAGAGAGTTGGACAATTGGAAAGCTGGACACTCCCAAAATGAAGATGGAACAAACTGGACAAGTGTGTCCATTGACTCACATTAAACTGCTCTTGGAGTCTCATAAATAATAATAATCATAATAAAAATATATGTGTCTTACCTTTAATAGGCAGAAGGAAGCTAAACATTGCACTGGAAAACAGTTCTCTATAGGGCCCTTTTACTAAAGCTTAGCGGCTCTAATGGACATTAGTATGTACTGAGGGGCCCTTTTACAAGGGTGCAGTAGGCCCTACACATGTGCAGCAAGCACCAAAATGAGACAATTGCCAGGCTAGTGCGCCTCCCTGGCGGTAATTTCGGATTTGGCATGTGCCCATACCGCCGGGACAAAGTATTTTTTTATTTCCTACTGTGCACGGTGTTTCTCGCGTTAATCGGCAGTTGGCGTATGCCAACTGGTCACCGCACATGTAGCGCATGAGCCCTTACTGCTAGATCAATGGGTGGCTTTAAGGGCTCAGGCCATAAATAGGCACGCACTGGTTTCAATTTTACCGCAGGCCATTTTCCCGGCCCATTGAAAAAAAGCCATCTTTCCCAGACATGGTAACAATTGGCCAGGTGCACGCCAATAACACACGCCCACACTACTGCAGGCCACTTTTTGCCGTGGCTTAGTAAAAGGACCCTAAGTGCCACATGGCCCTTAGGTGTAAGATAGGAAGTGCAGCATTTTGAACCTGCTAAGCTTTAGTACAGGGGTGTCCAACCTCAGCCCTTGCCAGGTCAGGTTTTCAGGATTTCCCCAATGAATATGCATGAGGTCTATTTGCATATAGTGGAGGCAGTGCATGCCAACAGATCTCATGCATATTCATTGAGGAAATCCTGCAAACACAACTGATTTGAGGCCTTCAAGGACCGAGGTTGGACAACCCTGGCTTAGTAAAAGGGCCGCTGTATTCCTTTGGATAATAGGACCAGAAAAGCGAGGAGCAGAAGTTTTTCAAAAGTGAGATGTAACATGTGAAGTGTTTTTTTTTTAACAAACAGAGAAATAAAGAAGGCAAAAAAAAAAAGAAATGAAAACATATCAGAATTTAAGACAGGGCCAAAAGAACTTTAGCTGAGGGAAAGTGAGGGTAAATGTGAAATTTGAGCAGAGTGAGGCGAAGAATAGGAAGGGAACAGATCAGACTAGAAGGACCTTGGGGTCTTTACATAGTTTTTTTTATTTGGAACCTGAGAAATTTCAGGAAATCTGACTGTACCATCTCTTAGATCAGTGGTTCTCAACCCAGTCCCCAGGACACACCTAGTCAATTACATTGTCAGGATGTGCACAATGAATATGCATGAGATAGATTTGCATGCACTGGGGGTAGTGCATGCAAATTTGTCTCTTGCATATTCACTATAGGTATTCTGAAAACTTACTGACTAGGTATGTTCCAAGGACTTGGTTGAGACCCCCTTTCAGTCTCCATTCTAAAAAGCAGCATAGGCCAAACAAATTAACAGGATGCTTTTGATTCATGTCAATTTTTGAGTTGAGATGCTCTAATGAGCCCATCTAATGTGCTAAGAGTGGAGGAGTAGCCTAGCGGTTAGTGCAGCAGACTTTGATCCTGTGAAACTGGGTTCTATTCCCACTACAGCTCCTTGTGACTCTGGGCAAGTCACTTAGGGAGTCTTTTACTAAAGGTTATCTCGAGTTACCTGCAGCAGGTCCCATTTTATTCCTATGGGCCCTGCTGCAGATAAATCGAGCTAATCTTTATTAAAAGACCCCCTTAACCCTCCATTGCCCCAGGTACAAATAAGTAACTGCATATAAAATGTAAACCACTTTGAATGTAGTTGCAAAAACCACAGAAAGGTGGTAAATCAAGTCTCATTCCATTCCATATGTTATCAATAGAAATCAAACAAAATAAAACATGGAAAAGAAAATAAGATGATACCTTTTTTATTGGACATAATACATTTCTTGATTAGCTTTCGAAGGTTGCCCTTCTTCGTCAGATCGGAAATAAGCAAATGTGCTAGCTGACAGTGTATATAAGTGAAAACATTCAAGCATTACTATGACAGTCTGACAGGGTGGGAGGATGGGGGTGGGTAGGGGGTATGCATGGGGACATCAAAGCATATCATTGATATTCTAACAGGATGGGTGTGGGTAGGTGAGGGGTGGGGTGATCAACAGAGACATACAGCTTTATAATGGGCTAGGAACCCCAGATCCTTGTTAAGTCCTTTCTGTTGGGTGTTAAAATATTCAATCATTCTGACTTCAAAGGTCTTACCACACTCCTCTACATTTCATATGTAAAATAGCTATTAAAGTGTCCAACTACAGCCTTGGTTAGTACATACAGAGCTAAAGGGCGCTTTCACTAAGCTGTGTTAAGCACTAATATGTATTTATTACAGCAAAAATAGCCTAAAGCAGAACATGCTGAAGCATTCTGTGTTAGTCTGGGCATTCTCATATGCTAAGTGCACAGTAATTATTTTTTGTCATTTTTTGGAGGGGTTGTGTTGGGGCAGAGAATGGGCATGGATGCGCTAATCAGCTAGTACATCTATCCTGCTGCTATACTAACCCCCTAATTCTATAAAAGTTGCCAAAAATTTTCATACACAAATGAATAGAATAATGAGCTAATTATCACCAATAATTGATGTGCTTGCCACATGTCAAAAAGTACTGCCGCGGGACATGCCGAGGCATCTCATGGTAGTGTGCCATTCAGCATGCACTAATCCCGTGCTAAAAAATAGTTTTCATTTGTTAGCACAGGAGGTGTGTCAATGGGCGGAGAGTAGGTGTGCCCTGTGCTAATCAGGTAGCGCGGGCACATTGCTGTGCACTACCCGATTACCGCAGGGATATCATGGCAGCACTTGGCACCTGCAAAATAGGTGGCAGTAAGGGATCCTGCAGTAACGGCCACACACTAAATGAGAAATTAGCACATGGTCATTATAGAAAAATAAACAAATGTGGCCATTTTACCACTGCACTACAGCATGTGGGAACCCCGTGTGCTTACAACAGCGCTGGCCACTTTTTAGCATGGCTTAGTAAAAGGGCCCCTTAGGGAGTCTTTTACTAAGGCAGACTCATGTTTTTAATGTGCGCTAAAATTTGGCGCATGCTAAATGTTAGAGATGCCCATAGGAATTCATTGGTGTCTGTAACATTTAGCACACTAAAAACATGAGCGTGCCTTAGTAAAAGACCCCCGTTAGTGAATTATGTTGAATTTATCCCTTACAAACATATGTGCATATATGTCATTATTCTAGTCATTTATTTATGCAATTGGTATGTAAATGTTAGTACCTTCTTTATAGAACTACCTTCAATATCTCTTGGAACCCCAGAAATTAAAAAAAAATAATGATTAATCAAAGTTCTTCAGTGTTTTCATCATCCTTACATGATTTTTCCCTTTCTAGGTATTGCAGGAAACTAATCTTTGCATCCTTGCAATTTCTATATTGTATAAGACATCCAGAAAAATAGCTGAGTAGGCACAAATTTTAAAAATGTGAGCAGTGGTACTATATCCCACAAGTATGGAAATAAAAGTTAACAGACAAATGGAAATAATATAAAGTGTTGCCATTTTATTGGGCTGAATACATTTCTTGACTTTCCCTTCCTCTGGTCTAAAAATAGAACGAACGAAAGGTGCCATCTTACTCTTTATTTCCATGCATTCAAATGAACCAATAATGCAAATGCACATCTACAGACACTTTTCTATATGAGTTACCCTATATCCACATGTGCCTGTCACTTTTCTTCTTTGTAATTTGTAATTTTATATTTATGCAATTTCAAATAACAAGAATAATCTTGAACCAGAAAGTAAGACATCTCCCTCAGTCTTGCATCTGACCATATGCCATAAAACTCACTTCTTCTGTACATCAAGAACCAATCCTCCATCCATGTGTTTAAGAAATTACTTAAAACCCACCTCTTCTCTGAGACCTTTGGCTCTTCCACTGACCGAAATCTCTCTCTCTATCCTCCTCTAATCTTCTTTCCCCCTCCCTCTTCTCTTATTCATCTCTCTCTCTGTATGCTTCTCTACTTATTTTAATGTTGTAAACCTCATAGATGTCTTTTTGACCTATCGTGGTATATCAAGTGCAAGAAAAAATAAATAAAACATTTAGGGGGCCCTTTCACTAAAGCTTAGCACATGCTAATGGAATTTGCACACATTAAATGCTGCACATCCTATTTTATACCTATGGGCTACTTGGCATTTAGTGCATGATAATATCCATTAGCGCATGCTAAGCTTTAGTAAAGGGGTTTCTTTAGGAAAAAGGGAACCTATATTTAAAAAGAAAAGAAATCGCCTAATCTTACATCAAAGTCCTCCACATTGGGGGTTCAGCAATAAAACTAAGGAACAAAAAAGCAAGCAGCACACTTTGGACTGGATTCAGTAAATAACGCTCAAATTTGGATGCTGAAAAAAAATAAGAGTGGTAAGCATTATTCTATAAATGGCAATCTGAGTCGGGTAATGCAAAAAACAGAAGAAACAGGTCTTCGCAAAAACGTAGACAGAACCAAAACAGCGAAGATGACAAAAAAAGCTCTTAAGATGGACGACACTTCAGTTGAAAGTCCAATAAAAACAATTTAATAGTCAATAGACAAAGAAATGTATTACAATAAAAAGGTTGGTGGGCAAGACTCGACACAGCTGTGTTTTGGACTATCTGGCCTGCATCAGGAGTCTTTTTACCATCCGAAAGGTCACTCCTTTGATCTTTCACCATATAATGTGACCAGTTACCTTCTCCAATCTGGGCTAACACTTGTGGTTAGACGCCGGACAAGAGAAATTCAAGAAGTTGTTCCTAGAGATGCTACAGCACGACTACAAGCTCCACCTTTAAGAAGACAAAAAAAACTGGTCACATTATATGGTAAAAGATCAAAGAATTGACCTTTTGGATGGTAAAAAGACTCCTGATACAGGCCAGATAGGCCGAAACACAGCTGTGTCGAGTCTTGCCCACCGACCTTTTTATTGTAATACATTTCTTTGTCTATTGACTATTAAATTGTTTTTATTGGATTTTCAACTGAAGCGTCGTCCATCTTAAGAGTTTTTTTGTCATCCTCGCCGTTTTGGTTCAATCTGAGTTGGGTGCCATTTATAGCATAGTGCTGAGCTCCAGGATCCTCACCCAATTTTGAGCATGAGAATTTACACTAACTGAAACCTGACGCTGTGCAAAAATTCCATGGATGCCCATGATTCGCCCATGCCCCTCCCATAGCCACACCCCCTTTTTGGATCCACGAGGACATTTTCCGCATACATCTTTGTAGAATCCTGACTAGGAAGATGCATGCATAAAGTCTTATTTTTTCCCATTAGCCCTAATAATTGATTGTTAGTGCTCAATTGTTGGTGCTAATTGGCTCATTGTTCAATTAAATTGTACACGTAAATTGTGTGTGCGCTCAGATTTTCATGCATAATTTTGAGTGCCATATATAGAACTTGAGGGAATATGGCATTCAAATAAATTGCAACATTTTCCAAGCTAGAGTATACATTAATTACCATAGAGTAGATTACATCAACAGTAACTTCTTGTTCATTTCCCTGAGTAAAATGTATGCACACAAGCTGATTTGCAAGCTTTTACTACATTTTTGCCCAGAATTTAAATCCACCACTCAAAACCCGAGAGTCTTTCCAACTGCAAATGTTATTCACCTTCTGAGTTTACCTTCTCAAATAGAGTCAAGTAAAAGCAGATACTCATTGAGAAATAATGACTTCTTCCATCTCCCTAATTTAGTTCCATCTAAATTATTACATCGACTGTCAAAACCACCCCATGGTTAACCAGCTGTGAGTGCTGCTCAAATCCTCCTTGCCATTCCGGGAATTTGCAAGCAAGGAGTGTTTAATCCAATCCAGTGACTTGCCTCTCTTGACACTCAACATGCCGTCTGTGAGGCAAATCCAGTCCCCACCAGCTCATGGCATGTAAGTGCCAATCGGCAATTCAACATATTCCATCTGTAACACATGTTGGCTTCTTTATTCCCTCGTTTCTCTTAACCATACTAAGTGATGACCACCATGGTAGCTCTTTAGAGATCAAAGGTAATAATAAAATAACATCCACACCCATTCTTGTAAATGATATTAAAAACACGGCTCTCGTGAGAAAGGATTGGAAGTACAAATGGTCCAGATCTAAAATATGCATTGGATCACATAGCTTAGAAATATTTTCTAAACCCAAAGTTATTCATGGAGGATGTTATCTCAGATTGCCTTGAGGGAGAACATTTGTTAATAACATACACATGTATGTCATCTTCATAGACAAAACTGTTCTGAGACAAAACAGTGATTTAGAACACTGTTTCTCAACTTCTTCAAGTCAAGTACACCCCTAAGTCAGACAAATTTTAAACGAGAACCCCCAAGCCCCAATCATCAGAGATTTTGAAATGGACATTGCAAAACAGACATATTCCAATAATAAAATAGATAATAAAATTACTTTTTCTTTCTTTGTTGTCTGGTTATTTTATTTGTCTAAATTGTTTGGTCTGAGTCTGGTTTCTGCTTTCCTCCATCTTCTCTTAACTTTTTACCATCTTTTTTCTCTCCACCTTTTCCTATCAGTTTTATATAATTTACTTTTCTGCCTCTCTGTACAGATTTAATTCATTCTTACTATCCAGCCGGCAATTTCCCTCTTTTTACTTTATCTACAGCTTTCTATCCATTTCCCTTAACCTGGCTCTCCTATTCTCCTTCCTGTTATTCCCCAGTTTTTCACTAACTCTACCCTCTTTCTCTCCCCATCCTTCAATCCAGCACCTTCCCTCTTTGTCTTCCTCTTCCATCCAGCATTTCCCCTCCTTCCTTCCCATCTAGCATCTTCCTTCTTTCTCTGTCCATCCTTCCATCCAGTGTCTTCTATCTGTCTCTTCCTATCCTTGCATCCAGCATTTTTCTTTTCTCTCTCTATACATCCTGTTTTCGCTCTGTCTCCCCACCCTTTCATCTAGCATTTTCCCGCTTTCTGTTCCTCTTCCATACAGAGTCTTTCCTCTGTCTCCCCTTCCATCCAGCATTTCCTCTCTTTCTATTCTGCTTGTCTCATGTTTCTTGATGTTTGATTCTAACTATGTCTCCACTACCTTCTTTACCAAGTTTTGCCATGCATCTGCCATTCTTTCTATGAAGAAATATTTCCTTATGTTATTCCGGAGTCTAGCAGCCATGTTGATCCCATGATGATCCCATGCTCTGGAACTTTCCATTAAAGAATGCTAGCCTTTTTTACATTAGTTAAAGTAGGGTATTTGTTCCACGGGAAAAAAAGAGAAATGGAAATGTTCAATAATTTATTTAGCATAAAGTATGCTCAAAATTGTACAAACAATTAGTGCAGTAAACAAGTCTGGAGAAGAGACATAGCTGAAAGAGAAACCATCCTTGTTCAACTTAGGGCCTCTTTTACTAAGGGCGTTAAGCCAGTAACGTGCAATTAACATAGTAACATAGTAGATGATGGCAGAAACAGACCTGCACGGTCCATCCAGTCTGCCCAACAAGATAACTCATATTTGCTGCTTTTTGTGTATACCCTACTTTGATTTGTACCTGTGCTCTTCAGGGCACAGACCATATAAGTCTGCCCAGCACTATCCCCGCCTCCCTACCACCAGCCCCGCCTCCCAACCACCGGCTCTGGCACAGACCGTATAAGTCTGCCCAGCACTATCCTCACCTCCCAACCACCAGCCCTGCCTCCCAACCACCGGCTCTGGCACAGACCGTACAAGTCTGCTCAGCACTATCCCTGCCTCCCAACCACCAGTCCTGCTTCCCACCATTGGCTGTGGCACAGACCGTATAAGTCTGCCCAGCACTATCCCCGCCTCCCAACCACCAGCCCCGCCTCCCGATCTTGACTAAGCTCCTGAGGATCCATTCCTTCGGCACAGGATTCCTTTATGCTTATCCCACGCATGTTTGAATTCCGTTACCGTTTTCATTTCCACCACCTCCCGCGGGAGGGCATTCCAAGCATCCACTACACAAAAACAGGCTACCACTCAACCATGGTGCAGAGCTTTGCAGTAGATTTCCTGTTTCCATGTGTTAAACTGCACATTGATGAATTTTTCAGTACTTCTCTGTTGTGGACGTGGCATGGGCAGTAAATGGGTGTGGAAGTATTAGCCAGCTAGCGCTTTATACTCACTGTGCTCTAAGGGGGCCATTCTCTAAATTGGCACTTAAATGTAGGCGTGACATAGAAGCATGCTTAGCACCAATTAGATAACGGTGTTAAGGCGGGACTAACTGGTTATAACAGGGGCTCCTAAGCCTGGCCCTGGAGGCACCCCAGCCAGTCAGGCTTTCAGGATATCCACAACGAATATTCAAGAGAGAGATTTGCATGCAGCGAAGGCAGTGCATGCAAATCTCTCTCATGAATATTCATTTTGGATATCCTGAAAACCTGGTGCCCTGAAATTTAGGCATGACAGCTTATGCCAGATCAATGGCAGACATAAGCTGCCACATCTAACTGCACCTTACAATCACTGTTCCCTCTGAGCTGAGCAGGAGTCCTCCACCTACAGTCCTTCCAGTGAGGGGTGCTGTTTCACTATCACATTTTCAATACTGAGGGTCAGGCAAGCTCTGCAGGATTCTAGAAAACCTGCCTGTCCCTAGAGATTGAAAACACAATATTTAAGCACACCCCACCCCCCCCACCCCCCCACTGACAGCAGCACAGTTGGAGGATTTCCGCTCAGCTTAGAGGAAACAGTGCTTGCAATGTGTACATTTGATACAAGTCTATAAGGTGCTTGCATTGCTAGGCAGAACACCATTGGCACACCCATGCTCCACCCACTGGTACAGCCCATTTGCTATTAGGGCCATGCGTGTAGTACACCAATTTTAAATAGTGCCTAGCACGTAAGTGTGTAAATGCCAATTTATGACATCACTGACATGCCTCTTCTATAAATGTGTGTACACAACAGAGTGAATTCTACATATGGTGCCAAAAAAATTGGCACAGAAAAAAAATGGCATTCTATAAGCCACGCTTAAAGTTACACGCGGTTTATAGAATAGCGCTTACACTCTGGAATTCACACCCTAACATTAGGAGGAGCCATTTGCACTGACTGAAATGTGGTGCAAATGTATGCGCTTACATTAGACTCATATCCCCCCTTATTCTACAGCAACGCACGTAAATGTTAAGAATGCCCCCATTCCGCCCATGACCCTCCCATTTCCGCACCCCCTTTTACAACTCACATGTAAAATTTAGGCATGGATTCCACGCCTAAATTTACAAGTGTAAATGCCAATTAAATCTACTTAATGCCAATGCTTGCATGTTAAAAAGCCAATTATTAATGCTAATTACCTCAATATTCAATGAAATTGCACACACAAATTGGGCGCACACCCAAATTTGCATGCTCAGTTTTTGGTGACTTTTATAGAATTAGGGGTTTGTGCTTAAATTTAGGCAATCTTTATAGAATTGTGCTTTAATGGCTAATCCAAGTGTACAGCACTGCGTACGTCTAGTAGCGCTATAGAAATGATAAGTAGTAGTAGTAGTAGTAATGCACAGTTAAAGTGAGAGCACATGCAGCCTGTTATTCAGGCTATTTAACCGGTCAGTATGGCTGATGACCAATTAAATAGCCCTCAACCAGTTATCTGCCATTTTTCAGCAGGGGATAACCAACTATCCCCCGCTGTATATCCCCAGTTAGAGGGGGATAGTGAATATCGACTTAGCCGGTTATCTTCAAATTGGCCAAAAATAACCCGGATATTCAATGCTGGTCACCGGAAATGGCCCAGCATTGAATATCCAGGCTTAGCACAGACCGCAGGAGTTAGCCGGTATAACTCCTGTGGTCTGAATATCAGCCCCCTAGTGCCTCCTAAATAGGAGACAATAAGTGACCCCATGTTAACTCTTTGCAGGCACCATGTGCTAATAATAACATTAGCACACAACCGGCAATAAAAAAAAGAGGGAATGCCCCCAAAATGTTCCACATTAAATCCTGGCTTAGCACATGGTAAAATCCTTTTATAATGAGTTAAGCCCACATTCTAGCCCACATTACTGAAAGAGCCCCTTATTTATCACTCGTTTTGCCACTTTGAGGTTTTTTTTTCTGTTGAAGCAAAGGGTATGAGGGCAAATGTGCATAATCAATAAGAGTGCATAGAAAAAATTCATTTCATGTCACTTCATTTCGTTTTAGATTTATATCATTTATATCTATTTTGCTAAGAAAGAAAGATGAAGATGCTTAAGAAAAAAGTTTCAAATTTAATTACAGTGTACAAATTCTAATAAGCATCTATATTTAATAGAATGTTTCTAGAGGCTTTTATCCAAACCACAGTCTTAACGATGGTCCCATTTCACTAATTGTTCATCTGACCATGTCGTATATTCTTTAAGTTGTCCTTTTAAAAAGACATATATTGGCATGACGACAAGATCTTTAAAGACCAGGATATTGGAACATAGATCCAATATTCGAAGATCAGCAGTTAAGGAACCACTGGTTGAACACTGTATTGCACACAATCACAAATTTGAAGATTTGCGGTGTTTCGCCATTGATCAGATTTAAGCTTCCCACAGAGGCGGGAATCGTAAACTGAGATTATTGAGGAGAGAGGCTAATTTGATCTTTGAACTTGACACAGTACAACCCAATGGGCTGAACAATTCAATTGAATGGCATCATTTCTATTGATTATTTAATTGTCCCATTACCGTGATTACACACAGCATTTAAGATCAGCTGTTTGCACGTTGACGTTGAGATGCCATTTTGAGTCTTTAGATGCCTCCAGTTCAAGTATGTTTGACCATGGGTTGACAACTTTTGTGCTCTGTTTTTCATGATTTATTCTCATTTAGTCACCTCTGTTTATTTCAGACTCTCAATTTTGAACTCCAAGCACAAGAATTAAGCACTCCGTTCCTGAGGAAGCCGTATTTCGAGGTGAAACGGTGGACTCCGTTGAACGGATAATGATGAGTGCTTCTTATAAAGCTAAGTGCGATTCTGGTTGTTGTGCTGATGTTTAAAGGGTCATTTTCAGAAGGAGATCACAATAGGGTCATTCTCAGAAGGAGACTACAATAGTCAGTGACTTTTAAATAAATTTGATTGAAGTAAAGCTTGAAGTATAGCTGAAGTTGTGGAGTTTTTACCCAATGATAGAACCTGGGCATGTGTTACAATTTTAAGCTTACTGCTGTTAACCGCGCTCCAAACCTTATCAGCCTTAGGTTTCTGAGGGTTTTTCTCCACATTCAACTAAGCACCATATTTTATTTAAAGCTAGGGGATTTTCTTGCACTTAGTAAATGACGGCAGATAAAGACCTGAACGGTCCATCCAGTCTGCCCAACAAGATAAACTCATTTTACATGGTATGTGCTACTTTAAATGTATACCCGAGTTTGATTTCTCCCTTACTTTCTCAGGGCTCAGACTGTAAAAGTCCGCTCAGCACTGTTCTAGTACTAAAAGTTCTGAAGCTAACGTTGAAGCCCCTTAAAATTTACACTCCAGCCGATCCATATCTATTCAACCACGATCAGGGCGCAGACCGTAGAAGTCCGCCCAGCATTAGTTTTACTCTCCAATTACCGGCGCCGCCACCCAATCTCTGCAAAGATTCCGTAGATCCATTCCTTCTTCACAGGATTACTTTGTGTTTATCCCATGCATGTTTGAATTCCATTACCGTTTTCATCTCCACCACCTCCTGCGGGAGGGCATTCCATGTATTTACCACCCTTTCCATGAAAAAATACTTCCTGACATTACTGCTGAGTCTGCCCGCCTCCAACCTCAATTCATTTCTTCCAGTTCTACCACCTTCCCGTCTCCGGAAAAGGTTCGATTGTGGATTAATACCTTTCAAATATTTGAACGTCTGTACCATGCCACCCCTGTTTCTCCTTTCCTCCAAGGTATACATGTTTAGGTCAGCAAGTCTCTCCTCGTACGGTTTACAACGCAAATCCCAAACTATTTTTGCAGCTTTCCTTTGCACCGCTTCCAGTCTTTTTACATCTTTAGCAAGATACGACCTCCAAAACTGAACACATTTATTTTCCTTTTTTTCATTTTAGCACATGCTATATTTTCTATAACACATGGGGCACCTTTTACAAAGATGTGCTATTGATTAGGGCACGCGTAATGCGGAATGGCTTCTTCACATTCAGCGTGCCGCTAATTGGTAGTGGAGCTTTGTAAAAAGAGCCCATGATGTGTCTCTTTTTTATAACACCCATACTTTTTGCTAAATTTTGCAAATATCATTTGCTGAAACGCTTTAGTGTGCACTAAAATGAGATAAATGATACTTCCTTGTTTTCTAGTGTCATTTCGGATGGAAAACATCATAAAATGATACAACATTTTAAAACGACAGCACAACCCTAATAAAGTCATTAGAAATCAATCTGGTAAGAAATGATGAGTATTTGCAAATCCTTGGCTACTCCTCTCAGACTCTCATAATTGTACATTGATATGCACAGCATATACCGATTTAAATTTATTGGAGTACTTCAAAATTGTAAGTGCTTGAATTTAGAAAAAAATAATCAGCTTTGCAGGGCCAGGGCAATACAGGGTGATCAGAAATGTTTAGAATATTTTACATTGCAACTGTTTAGAAGAGGTTGAAAGATCTAAGTTCCAGAAACTGTAGTGATTTTCCATCACTGAACCGTTTTGTGTTATTGCATCACTGTCTAAACTTGAAAGTCATTGGAGCAACTAGTAAGTTAGGCCACTATTGTAAAGGCAATTCTATAAGCCGATGCCTAAATTTGGGTGCAATTGTCTACCTCGTTTGTAGGCTAGTAGTTTTATGCATAAGTGATAGGTGCTATTCTATTTCCACAAAAAGGAGAGAACCATACAATTCCCACGAAAAATAAAATAAAATGGCAGAAAAACACAGTGGGAACAATGAAATACAAAAAGCCGATGATCCAAGAATTTACAAGATAAAAATTTTGATTGTAAATCACCTCATGATATACAGTGGTTGGGAGGCACGGACACAACATGGACTGTGTTTCGGAGCAGTGCCCTTCATCAGGAGCCCAATAATCAAAAATTATCCTCAAGGAGGCTGTCTTGCAGTGGTGCAGCTACTTTGACAGCTACACGGCCCGTGTTGTGTATGTACCTCACGTGTCTGTAATACATGAACCTTATCCGACCTAACATCACTCTGTATTTGTTTCTCCACCGGAGTCGGCAAACGCCTTCACGGTACTATGTAAGCCACATTGAACCTGCAAATAGGTGGGAAAATGTGGGATACAAATGTAACAATTAATAATAATAATAATTTTTGGTGTACCAATGCATCTTTCCATTGATATTCTATAATGGCTTTAGGCACACCCTTAAGCCATGATAGAACTGACACTAATCATGTCCCTTTGTGATGCCTAAAACGAGGTGCCAATTTATAGACTTACTGCCTATCTGCCCACTTTCATTGAACACTTACTTCATTTCATTTTTAGATGTGTTATTCTTTCCGAGCACTCTACCAAAGCCCTCATCCACACCCTTGTCACCTCTCGTTTAGACTACAGCAATCTGCTTCTTGCTGGCCTCCCACTTAGTTACCTCTCCCCTCTCCAATCGGTTCAAAACTCTGCTGCCTGTCTCGTCTTCCGCCAGGGTCGCTTTACTCATACTACCCCTCTCCTCAAGTCGCTTCACTGGCTCCCTATCCGTTTTCGCATCCTGTTCAAACTTCTTCTACTAACCTATAAATGTACTCACTCTGCTGCTCCCCAGTATCTCTCCACACTCGTCCTTCCCTACACCCCTTCCCGTGCACTCCACTCCATGGATAAATCCTTCTTATCTGTTCCCTTCTCCACTACTGCCAACTCCAGACTTTGCGCCTTCTGTCTCGCTGCACCCTATGCCTGGAATAAACTTCCTACGTCTTGCCCCATCCTTGGCCACCTTTAAATCTAGACTGAAAGACCACCTCTTTAACATTGCTTTTGACTCGTAACCACTTGTAACCACTCGCCTTCACTTACCCTCCTCTCCTCCTTCCTGTACAAATTAATTGATTTGATTTGCTTACTTTATTTTTTGTCTATTAGATTATAAGCTCTTTGAGCAGGGACTGTCTTTCTTCTATGTTTGTGCAGCGCTGCGTACGCCTTGTAGCGCTATAGAAATGCTAAATAGTAGTAGTAGTAGTAGTAAAAAAAATAGATGCTGAATGTACATCAGAACTGTACAGCAGCCTTGTAATAGGTTCAAGATAAAATTTTTGTAACTTTAGTATATGTACTGCCAAATAATTTAAACACAATAGAATGTCATGTAGTTTTTGCACTCATTAAAAGGCAAGTAATCAATTCTTAGCATATGCACAGCATAAAATGATTGCATATACTAATGAAAATTTTAACATACAGTAGGCACGCTATGACTTGCTTTCACTTTCACCTCTCTGAACCGCACAAATGACACCACAAAAATTCTTTGAAATGAGAAAAAAAGCCATTTTATTATGTACTTGGCTATAATTAAAGTTGTTATATTACAATCCTTGAAGAAAATGAGAAATCTGCCTGTGCCCTTTCATTAGGAAGCGGCTATTTTAGTAGCACCTGGGGCCAGGCCGTTCTCGCATCTCTCCCAAGTTCTGTTTCATCTTCGTTGGGATAAACATGAAACCTTTCCACACTCTCGTATGCATTTGGGAGAGAATACTTGCAAGCATGTAATACGTGAGAAAACAAGGAAAACAGAAACTATGAGGACTTCTTTTGCCAATCTGTAAAAATGTTCTTGCATATTGGTGTCTCCAGGACTTCATACTGCCCAGATTGCTATTATATTACCTTCCTGGATGCCTACTGTAAGCATTGGTGCAAGAAGGCAGGGTATGTTTATCTGTCCTACCTAAGAGGTCCTTTTACTAAGCTGCATTAGGCACTAACGCATGCCTAATTCTGCAAAATATGGAGTACCATGGGATGTGCTCAGGTGTCTTGTGGCTACTTTGATATCTGTGCACACTAACTGCAACTAAAAAATGTGATTTCCAAAAATACTAGGACAAGGGGGCATGCGATGAAGCTGGAGTGCAGTAAGTTTAAAACAAATAAGAGAAAAGTTTTCTTTATTCAGCGCGTAATTTGACTCTGGAATTCGTTGCTGGAGAATGTGGTTAAGGCGGTTAGCTTAGCAGAGTTTAAGAAAGGTTTGGACGGCTTCCTGAAGGAAAAGGCCATAGAATGTTATTAAATGGACGTGGGGAAAAATCCACTATTCCTGGGACAAGCAGTACAAAATGCTTTGCTCCGTGGATCTTGTCGGGTGATTGTGACCTGGATTGGCCACTGTCGGAGACAGGGTGCTGGGCTAGATGGACCTTTGGTCTGACCCAGTGTGGCGATGCTTATGTCTTATATCTTATGTTTCTATTTTTTTTGAGGGGTTGTTCCAGGGGCAGAAAGTAGGCATTCCTGCACTAACCAGCTAGTAGCCATTCCATGTGCATGAGCCCTTAGGAGTCATGTTACCAAGCTGCAGTAGAAAGGGCCCCGCGGTAGCAGCGGGGGCTGTTTTTGCCATGTGCCAGGACCATTTATACTGCAATGGGTAAAAAGCTCCTAGAAAAGACACATCCATGTGGTACAATTGTTCTTACTGTGTGGCCTTGCGGGGGGGGGGGGGGGGGGGGAGAACACTTACTGTCACCCATTGAGGTGGTGGTAAGGGCTCCTGCAGTAACCCGGCAGTACCCGGGCAGTGATTACAGCTGGGTTAACGCCGCAGTAGAAGTTATGGAATTGTTTTTTGTAGTGCCAGAAATGGCATGTGCTCAAGGTGGCGCTACGTCTGGTGGCCAAGTTGGGCTGGCCATAGTTCCAGGTTGCAGTGCAGCAACCTGTTAGTAAAAGGGCTCCTTACTGCCTACAAAATAGGTGGCACTAAGTGCTGATAAGGTCATTTTAAAAAATGGCAACATTATCGCATGGCCATAAACAGAAAAATTAGAAAAAAAGACATTTTATGGCCACAGTAAAAATTGCCTTCCTATGTAGGAAAGACAAGTGCAAGAGAATACTAAGACTACTTTTAATCACAGCTTTGTAAAGAGGAACCCTAAAAGTTTTATGAACAAGGTGCATCACAAATGAACCTTCATTTGGACTGTGACTGAAACAGGAGACTATTCAGAGGTTTTCAACCCAGTTCTAGGGGCACACTACTACTACTTATTTCCATAGCGCTACTAGATTTACGCAGCGCTGTACACTTGAACATGAAGAGACAGTCCCTGCTCAACAGAGCTTACAATCTAATTTGGACAGACAAACAGGACAAACAAGAGATAAGGGAATATTAAAGTGAGGATGATAAAATAAGAGTTCTGAACAAGTGAACAAGGGTTAGGAGTTAAAAGCAGCATCAAAAAGGTGGACTTTTAGCTTAGATTTGAAGACGGTCAGAGATGGAGCTTGACGTACCGGTTCAGGAAGTCTATTCCAGGCATATGGTGCAGCAAGATAAAAGGAACGGAGTCTAGAGTTAGCAGTGGAGGAGAAGGGTGCAGATAAGAGAGATCTTCCGACACAAATCGGGAGATGGACGTCCTTCTCCCAAGGTCGCCAAATCGGCATAATTGAAAGCCGATTTTGGGCATCCTCAACTGCTTTCCGTCGCGGGGACGACCAGAGTTTACGGCCAGTTGGGGTTTTCAGGATATCCCCATTAAATTCAATGAGGATACTCTGAAAACTCCAACTGGCTAGGTATGGCCCGAGGACTGGGTTGAAAACCTTTGCTATACATTATCATTTTTCTAAAAAAAAAAAAAGTAAGAAATCACAAACAAATTTCTCCATCTGGATCCTGGGTGCTTAAACTTCCCCTGCTAGCAAATATTTGTAATGTATATATCCAACAGGGTCAAGTATTGTGGGCATTAAGGAGTCCTTTTACTAAGCTGTGGTAAGTGCTTAAAAGGGCTTACTGCAGAATGCAGTCAGGTCTTCTGTGGTAAATTCCAAACTGGCATATGCTACCTGCATGCTAAAAAAGATTTTTTACATTTTGGTTGAGAGGAATGTCTGAGGGGTGGAGAGTGGGCATTTCTGTACTAACCATTGGATCTAAATTTTGGCACACTACCTGATTAGTGTAAGATTATCATGTGAGCCCTTACCACCTACAAAATGGGAGGCAGTGAGTGCTTATGTAATAATTATTTGTAATGGCCGCATGCAGCCCCGTTTTCAGTCAGACAAGGCACACAGATTTGAAAGTTAAGTAGAAGATTTATTCTAAAGAAGTTTTCATATTGAACATTGAAGTAATCTAAAAAAGTTTAAAAACATAAATAAAAAAAAAAAATATATATATATATATATATAATCAAGACCGATGACAATAAGGGTATGAATTCAATCACCGTATGTGAATTGTCACATGCAGGGGCATAATTGAAAGAGAAGGACGCCCATCTTCTGACACAAATCGGGAGATGGGCGTCCTTCTCCCAAGGTCGCCCAAATGTGCATAATCGAAAGCCGATTTTGGGCATCCTCAACTGCTTCCGTCGCGGGGACGACCAGAGTTCACGGGGGCATGTCGGCAGTGTACCGAAGGAGGGACGGGGGCATGGTTAAGAGATGGGCGTCCTTGGCCAATAATGGAAAAAGGAAGCTCTTTGAGCAGGGACTGTCTTTCTTCTATGTTTGTGCAGCGCTGCGTATGCCTTGTAGCGCTATAGAAATGCTAAATAGTAGTAGTAGTAGTAGAAGGGCATCCCTAACGAGCATTTGGCAGATTACTTGGTCCATTTTTTTTCATGACCAAGCCTCGAAAAGGTGCCCGAACTGACCAGATGACCACCAAAGGGAATCAGGGATCACCTCCCCTTACTCCTCCAGTGGTCACCAACCCCTTCCCACCCCCCAAAAAATTAAAAAACATTTTTTGCCAGCCTCTATGCCAGCCTCAAATGTCATACCCAGCTCCATCACAGCAATATGCAGGTCCCTGGAACAGTTTTTAGTGGGTACTGCAGTGCACTTCAGGCAGGCGGACCCAGGCCCATCCCCTCCTACTTGTTACACTTGTGCTGGTAAATGGGAGCCCTCCAAAACCCACCCGAAACCCACTGTACCCACATCTAGATGACCCCCTTTACCCTTTAAGGGCTATGGTAGTGTTGTACAGTTGTGGGTAGTGGGTTTGGGGGGGGGGGGTTGGGGGGCTGAGCACCCAAGGTAAGGGAGCTATGCACCATGGGAGCAATTTATGAAGTCCACTGCAGTGCCCCCTAGGGCATGTGAGGGGGACCAGTGCACTACAAATGCTGGCTCCTCCCATGACCAAAAGGCTTGCATTTGGTTGTTTTTGAGATGGACGTCCTCGGTTTCCATTAGGGCCGAAAACCAGGGACGACCATCTCTAAGGTCGACCATCTCAACATTTAGGTCGACCATCTCTTAGGACGACCTAAATGTTGAGATTTGGGCGTCCCTGACCGTATTATCGAAACGAAAGATGGACGCCCATCTTGCTTCGATAATACAGGATGCCCCGCCCCTTCGCGGGGATATTCTCAGAAATGGACGCCCTTAGAGATGGGCATCCCGTTCAAAAATGCCCCTCATGGTGTACTACCAGTGAATGAAAATTCTACCTCTGATGGTCTAAAGAATACTACCGTTTAAATAGCTGTTGATATACACATATACAGTGATTGTTGGATTATTTGTAGTAAATAATTAGCAGATTTTTATACACACAGCTTCAGCTTTAGAAATGTTAATTTCTTTTCTTCATCTCTCTCATACACCCCAGAATAATTCACTGCTGAGTCACTTTAAAGTTGAAGTAACAAAACATCTGTTTACTCACAGTTTGTAGTTAGATTATATTCAGACAGGCTTATATATACATAATACTATACATTTGGATTATCAGCTCTTTCCATGTGCTTAGATGGTAATGGATGCTCACACCACCATAGATCCTCTCAGCTTAGGAGAGATCATGAGCTCCATGTGCTGTGTCTAACCCCCACAGGAAGTTGCATAGCTGTGACCTCTCTAAGTAATTCACATCAGAGGTCACAGAGTAATCACAGAGACAAACATTTGTGACAGGCAATGCATGTAAAATACAATACATTCCAACAAACCCCTTCTCATGCATAACTGTCATGCAATTATTAATTCATACAAAGTCCAAGCTTTATACGCAGATTCTCAAAACGTTCTCTGGGTAACGGTTTGGTCATGATGTCAGCTGTCATCTCACTGGTGTGACAATAGTGTAGACTGATGACCCCTTCTTTCGCCAGCTCTCGCACGTTGTGGTATTTCGTTGCGATGTGCTTGGTGCGTGACTGAACCTTGTCATTCTGTGACAGTCGGATGCAGCTCTGATTATCTTCCATTAACTGGATTGGTCTCTGTTCAGCTATTCCAAAATCCAGCAAAAGTTTTTCAATCCACATCAGTTCTCTGCATGCTTCTGATACAGCCACATATTCAGCTTCTGTAGAAGACAGACTCACAATACTTTGTTTATGACTGGCCCAAGAAATTTGTACATTTCCATACATAAACACATATCCACTTGTGGATTTATAATCAGAATGATCCCCTGCCCAATCTGAATCACAGTAACATATTAGTTTTGGATTACTATTGGCTGAAATCTTTAATTTACAATCAATGGTACCCTTTAAATACCTTACCATCCTTTTAACTGCAGTCCAATCTGATTTGGTAGGTGAGCTGACCCTTCTGCTCAAAATTCCTACTGCATTTGCTATATCAGCCCTGTATGTGGTAGTCAGATATAAAAGCTTACCTATGGCTGATCTATATTGGATGTTATCTGGTAAAGGTTCTCTTACTGTTTCATCCTTCAGAAAATCAGTGATCATGGGAGTGCTTACAACTTGGGCATCTTGCATACCTAAACTTTCAATAAGCTCATTTATTTTCTGCTTCTGGCTTAGAAGATAAGAACCATCATTTTGTTTCTCAATTTCTATACCAAGATAGTATGACACATTACCAAGTTCTTTTATCTCAACATTGAGGTTTAAATATTTTACAATGTCCTTGTACTCTTGCTCACTTTCGCTTGCAATGAGCAAATCATCAACAAAAGCTAAAATGTATGCATATTGTCCATTTCTGCACCTAGTGTACAAGCATTTATCTGCTTCACCTTGCTTAAATCCTAAATTTGTCAATATTTCATGCAATTTGTCATTCCAACATTTTGCACTTTGCTTTAATCCATAAAGACCTTTGTTTAATTTACACACTAGCTGTCTTTGTTTTGTATTTATGAAACCTGTTGGCTGTTCCATGTACAAGTCTTCAGTTATATCTCCATGAAGAAATGCTGTTTTCACATCAATGTGGTTGACTTGCATGCCTTTTGAGACTGCAATGCTCAGAAGTGTTCTAATTGTCGTGTGTTTCACTACAGGTGCAAACACTTCATCAAAATCTTCTCCATATTTTGAAGATATCCCTTTGCGACTAATCTGGCTTTATACCTTTCCACTTTTCCTTGTGCATTCCTTTTTAACTTGAATACCCATTTGCATCCTATAGCTTTCTTGCCAGGAGGTAATTTTGTAAGAATCCAAGTATTATTTTTATGCAATGCATCAATTTCTTCTTGTGCAGCTTTATGCCATTCAGCAGCTTCTTCTGCTGGCATTTTCTCAATCTCATCCCATGTTAAGGGCTCTTGAGCTTCTGCTGACTTTGTTAGGTAAGACAGTCTTGGGGGTGGAACACCTTTGTTTTCCCTGGATGAGCGTCTGACAACAGGTTGGTCTGACCTTTCCGCATCCTCTAAATCTGAGAGTTCTTCTCCAATTGATTCCCCTTCTCCAACTGTACTGTCTCCTGCGATGATCCTTTCTGTGTCTGCTTCCTCTGCCTGTTCCTCGTTAGATACAGATGAGTTGCTTTCAGACATCTGCCTTGGTATGGCATTTATATACACTGGCATGTCTATTATGGTTCTAGTTTCATATTCTGGATGATAAGGCTCATCTGGGATAATCCAGCCTTTATCAACCCTTTTGTTTTCATCAAAATATGTAACATGTCTTATGCCAACAATGCCAGTTTTCAGATTCAAAATTCTATATCCTTTGTGTCCTGGAGCATAGCCAACTAAAATGCCCCTTTCTGTTGTGGAATCCAGCTTATGCCTTCTTTGCTTTGGTACATGAGCATATGCTGTACTTCCAAATGTTCTTATGTGTGACAGGTTTGGCTTCCTACCATGCCATGTCTCATGTGGTGTGCGCTCAGCGCCTTTAGTTGGCATTCTGTTTTGTAGGTACACTGCTGTGAGAATGGCTTCCCCCCATAGTCTTTTAGGGAGATTGCTATCTGACAGCATACACCTGGTCATTTCCACAAGTGACCTAAATTTTCTCTCTGCAACAGAATTTTGCTCTGGTGTATAAGCTACTGTTGTGATATGCTGAATGCCTTCTTGTTCTAGAAATGTGCGCATGCTTTGTGAAGTGAACTCACCACCATTGTCGGTCTGAAGAACCTTTGGTTTTCTTTCAAATTTATTGCTCACCATGGCTACGTATTTCTTCAGCATGTCTGTGACTTGACTTTTTTCTTTCAGCAAATAGGCCACACAGTATCTAGAGAAATCATCCAAGAATATTAGCACAAATCTGTTATTTCCCAATGATGGGATATTAAACGGTCCACATAAGTCACTGTGTATTAAGTCCAGTACTTTATTACTCCTATTTCCTGTGCATGCAGGAAATGAGGGTCTCACACCTTTTTGAGTAACACAGTCTATGCATTTCTCCATTTTACCAGTATCTGCACTGATCTGAATGCCTGTGGCTAGTTGCCCATTGTGAAGATCCTGGATCACCTTAAAATCACGATGTCCCAGGCGGCGATGCCAGATTTCCAGACTACATTTACCATCATTCTTCCTTACTTGCGCCAGATGTGAGGCTTCACCTGAAATGCTCAGTTTATAAACATCATTATGCATAAAAGCTTCAGCATACACTTCATCATTTTTAGAGATTGTGCACTTACTGTTTTCAAAATGAATCACAAATCCCTTCTTATCTAATGTAGATACACTAAGCATATTGCAAACTGCTTGGGGAATATACAAGACATCACTTACAGGAATTTCTTTAACTTCATTAGACACTTTGCATTTTAAGAATCCAATGCCTTTTGCTTGGATCTGAGTAGTCCCTGCGTTTGCAGTTTGAAGAATACCTTCCTCTGGACACATTTCCTGAAAGAAATCCTTACAATTGGTTAAATGGCATGTGCTCCCCGAATCCAAAATCCAAGTACTTTCATTTGAATTATTATTTACCATAGTCAAAGATTTTTCTGCCATTAGAAAGCCCTTATGTTTATCATTGTCTTTCATACATTTCCTGGTTGGAGAATTCTTTTGTTCCATTGGCTTAGGTGAGCTAGAGGGAGTGTTTTGTGTTTCCTTACACCATTTAGATACATGTCCCTCCTTTCCACATGAGTAGCAAATCAGCTTGCCCTTGGGTGGAGTTTTCCCATAGCTCCGCCTTCCTCTGTTCTTTGCCAAGAAATTTGTTTCATTTCTCTCTGACTGACTTTGAGAACACTTCTCCTCAGAATCATTAATTATGCATTCCTGCCTCAGTTTTGATGCTGCCTGTTCAAAAGATTGCCCTTCAATGGCTTCATTTACAGACCTAAAAACATCAAACTTCTTTGATAGTGAGGTAAAAAGAAATGCTCTTTTCAATGCATCACACATGGGAATTCCAGAAAGTTCTAACTTTTGAAATGAAGACATAAGATGCATAATGTGATCATTACACTTACTTTTATCCCTTAATTTGGTTTCATTCAACTCTGCCAACCAAATTGGTTGCTGTTTTGCATATGTAGTTGCATACATAGTTCTCAGTTTATATAAAATGTCCTTTGGTGTATCTTTTCCCTCCACTAATATGGCTTGTTTCTCTGAGAGAGCTTCCAAAAACATGCACTTCACATAATAGTTTGCATTGTCCCATTCAGCCATATTTTCAGCTGTTCTGTTTTGGTCTAAGCATATATTTAATTTCTTTGCTTGAAGGAGACATATGAATCTTAGTTCCCACTGCTGATAATTAAATTCAGTTAATTTAGGCACCTTGAGAGAGTGGAAAAATGGTGAATTTCCTCCCTCAGCCATTTTCTTAGCCTTCTGTCTGGTGTGTGGGGGGAGAGAGAGACAGACTGAATCTTTCTTTTAAAACTTAAGAGAAAATATTTCTCTTCTTCCTTTTTCAATTCCTGGACCCTGGGCCCATAACCCTTTTGTTGATTATTTGTAGTAAATAATTAGCAGATTTTTATACACACAGCTTCAGCTTTAGAAATGTTAATTTCTTTTCTTCATCTCTCTCATACACCCCAGAATAATTCACTGCTGAGTCACTTTAAAGTTGAAGTAACAAAACATCTGTTTACTCACAGTTTGTAGTTAGATTATATTCAGACAGGCTTATATATACATAATACTATACATTTGGATTATCAGCTCTTTCCATGTGCTTAGATGGTAATGGATGCTCACACCACCATAGATCCTCTCAGCTTAGGAGAGATCATGAGCTCCATGTGCTGTGTCTAACCCCCACAGGAAGTTGCATAGCTGTGACCTCTCTAAGTAATTCACATCAGAGGTCACAGAGTAATCACAGAGACAAACATTTGTGACAGGCAATGCATGTAAAATACAATACATTCCAACAGTGATCATATATATAGCTTTACAATTGCATGCTAATGGCGACATTAGTGCATGGAAGCAAACAATATCTAAAGCAAAATCAATCTAGCACATTCCAGAAAAGGTCGTAAATAAACAAACCTCAAAGCTTCAGGGTTAACTTTCCTTCAACCCTATGACAATATTGGAGTCTCCTTTCTGGAGTGTGCTGGATTTTAGCCTCCCTTGATGGATGCAAACTTTTTTTGAGTGATTTTACTTTAGACATTAGCACATGGACATTAATTGAAAAAATAGAAAATCAGTTATTTTACTGCTGTGGTAAAAATGGCTTTAGCTAGGGTTACCATTTGTCCTTTTTTTGTCTTCCTTTTGGATGTCTTCAGATATGTCCTCCAGGTTTTTTATTTTTTATTTTTAGGAAAATATCCTATTTTTCTTTTAAATGTCTATAACCAACACACCTACCCACCTAATGAGAGAAACCATCTCTGGCCAGCTACAGCGAGGAGCACTGCATACAAGGTGGGCAGTGATATTTTGTGCTGTTTGTAATTTTTTAAGGAGTGAAATTTTAATTTGTTCTTAGATATAAAGGAATATTACTGCATAAATAAGGTGCAAGATAACTGAAGGCTGCTAGGGGCCCTTTTATAAAGGCTTGCTGAAAAATGGCCTGCAGTAGTGTAGACGCGTGTTTTGGACGCACACAGAATAATTTTTCAGTGCATCTATAAAAAATGCCTTTTTAAAATTTTTGACGAAAGTGGATGTGCGTCAAAATGAAAATTGCCATGCATCCATTTTGGGTCTGAGACCTTACCGCCAGCCATTGACCTAGCAGTAAAGTCTCACACAGTGATGACCTACGTGCATCCAATACGCACGTCCAAAAATAAAACTTTTTTGGACGCACGTATCCGACATGCGCCAAAAATGAAATTACCGCAAGAGCCATGCGGTATCCTGGCGGTAACAGCATTTTGGCGCGTGCTGGGCGCACGTAGACGCTTATGGGGCTTAGTAAAAGGGCCCCTAGTGTCCTATGACCATTGATAGTTAGATTCTACTAGGGAGAAGGATGTGGAAGTGTCATTCAGGCAAACGTTGGAGAGAAGAGTATTGGGAGATGATCTATTCAGAATCGACTCAGTGTTCAAAGAACCTGATGTGAAAGAGAATTTGGGTGCAGGCTTCTTGCAGATCCAATGAAAAGATTCCCGTTCATGAAAGAGTGGAGAAGAGAAAAGACTGTGCTAGTAGAGGAGCCTGAAGATTCTGCAAAGAAAATGATTCCCAAGATAGAGGAAGAAGAAGAGATGAAGTATTTCAGAGTTTATAGTATTTTGTCTTTATGGATTTTATGTCCGAAGAGAACAATTTATTCTGATTTTAATCACCCAGTAATGAATCTATCTATCTATCTAGACAGCCAAATTCCGAACTGGACCATGACATTTTTGAATGATTGAGAAAGAGCAAGATACTGGCTACCACACAGAGAGGGTAATTTTACATACCATTTTGGTGCATAAAATTCTGAAATCGACTTATGCAGTACATGTCTGAAATTTCTTAGCTTGCTCTCTTGGTCCCTTTATAGTAGCAAATGCTGTTTACTAATCTTCTTATTATCTGATATATAATTATGAGGAAATAATAATTGAATAGTACCTTGTTTTGAAATTTGTACATTTAACTGTACTCTGAAACCGTTTAATTGTTTACTTCAAATATAAACTGTAATTTACTATGAATAGTTAATACTGTAAAAGTTTTGATTTGCTTATGCATTGTTCTGTATTACTGATGCTACTAAGGTAACAAAATCTTAGCACCACAAATAAATACATAAATTGCTGACAAATAATTAAAAATGTGTTATCAATAGAAGGAATAAATAATTATTATATACAAATGGAGAATAAAATGGGAATAAAATTAGGATATCCATACAATATAACCTGAAAAGGTCATCTTTTGGCAAAGCCTACATCACAGGTATACAATATAAAGATCTGCAAAAATTATAGGGGTAATATTCTGCCCATCATGGTAAGTGGCTTGTAAGCCATTTATAGCTGCGGGCTGACCTAACCTTGGATATTCAATGCCAGGGCATGTGTGGCTCCTGGCATTTAATATCTGGGTATGTCCACTGACCTGGAAGTTAACCGGACACCAGAAAGGCCAGTGTCGAACCTCCCATTCCTTGCAAAATTGTTGGAAAATACTGTTTTTATATAACTTCAAGCACACGTAGAGGCTACATCAGTGTTGCACTTCACCAAACACATCACTTGCAAGTTTGAAATAGGCCAATTCCCAACAGACAAAGGCAACATAGTGCTCATACCCATCACAAATTACAGACCAGTGGCCTCAATACCACAACTGACCAAAACAATGGAGGGGCAGTGGCAACATGGTTCAATGGCTTCCTAATGACCAGACCCTATATTATAAAAGTGTCTAACCAGACATCTGCCCCATGGATTTCTGAAAGCAGGGTACCACAGGGATCGCCACTATCACCTATACTGTTCAATATATTGATGGCGCCACTCGGCAAAAAGCCAAGACAAAACCATCTATATACCTTTTCAGAACAATATTGCAAACATACTGGACAAAAACAACAAAAGGTCTGGACCGCATGGAAGAATGAGCAACAACTTTAAAACTTAAACTGAACAGAGACAAAACCAAATTCCTGATCCTATCCAGCCCACACAACCCTACATCTTACCAAAATGTCAAAATCAACCAACAGACATACCAAATCAAAACAAAACTAAAAATAGTAGGAAGCATCCCAAATCTCTTCCATTTCAGGAAATAAATGAAGACCTATCTCTTCAAAAAAAACTCTACAATTACAAAGACCACCTCACCTTTCCTCTTCAAATCTACCCTTGATGTCAGCGCAGGTCCCCTTTTTCCGCAGCTTAGTATAAGGACCCTCAAGCGCGCTGACTCTGCCCCTGGAATGCCCCCCCTCAAGAGCTGTCAATCTGTTTAGGTGCTAACTGCTAATTTTTAGCAGTGAGAACCAGTCAGGTGCCACTGAAAATGAGTGGATAGCTCTGAACAAACGATTTAACCGGTCAGCAGCCGTTTCTGGCTAATTAAATCATTTTGAATATTAACCAGTAAGTATTTATTATAAAATGTCCCTCAAAATTCAGACCTAGTCACTTACATGTTTTCAGGTGAAAAAGAAAAGGAAGGTTATATAGCATTGCCTTTGCCCTGAGGAAGTTTTCCCAAATGCCTGCATTTTTGTACCATTTTAGTTGACTGAAGGAAGGAAGCACATCAAAGCCTGTATAATCATATATTGATTTACTTTCTTGGTAGATTACATGACGATATTGACCTAAATTTGCCAAGCACCTTCTTTTACAGTACTCAGAAATGCAAAATCCTCATTCTTTTCAGCGAACATTAGCTTAAAAACAGTCTAGCAATTTTCTGCAATTTTAGAAGCCCTTTTACTAAAGGGCGAAAGAATCTGTGCTTACAACGTCTTAACACAGGACTTTCCCACTCGCTCAGCTCAAATTAAACATGGCACAGTTTAAGGCATTTTTTAATTTTGTTTTCAGCAGGTTGTGCATTAGTCCTTACATTAGTGTATGTTGTATGTAGAAAGTCTACGTAGGAGCAATTACCGCCTCCTATTTCAAGGTTCCTTTATTTAATATACCACTTATCATAATAACAACAAAAATATTTATAAAAGCTGGAAGAGAAGTTACATACTTCACACAGAACAGTATAGGAAAACTGAGGAGCAATACATTGCATTCCACAGTAAATATGAGAGACACTAGGTTCTTTCATTTTCCCTCACAAGTTTTATCATACAAATAGGTCTTAAGACCTGTCTTAAATTTTTCCAGGCACAGTTCAGCATGCAGATAGAGTGGGAGGTTATTCTGGAGAGATGGGCCCATGGCATCAAATAAGCTGTGGTAAAAAGGGCCCTGCACTAGTGGCAGGGGCCATTTCTGCCATGCGCTGAGGCCCTTTATATCGCAGCGGATACAAAGGCCAAAAAAAAGACACGGTCATGCAGTAGGATTTCACTTACCGTGTGGTCATGTGGGGGAGGGGAGCACTTAATGCCACCCATTGAAGTGGCGGTAAGGGCTCCTGCACTAACCCTGTGGTAACCGGGTAGAGCATGGCACTGCCCGACTACTGCTGAGTGCGTTAAGCCGGCAGTAACTTCAGATCGACATGTGGTAAGCCCCTGTTGGGCTTACCACCGCTCTGTAAAAGGCTCCAAAGAGCTGCGAATATGTGGATGAAAAGACGGAACATTTAAAAGATGTTGATTTGCAGAACAAAGGTTTCTACCAGGTACATAAGGGATCAAGTACTGAGATAGCAATAGTGAGAAGCCAGAAGAGTGGATTTGGTGTATCAATGTTAGGATTTAGGATGTTCTTCATGATTCCTCATCAACTCAGTGTTAGTTAGCACACACTAATACAAACGTGTAAGCTGGTTAATACATCCACGCCCATTCTCTACCCATGATACATCCCCTCCAACAATATTTTTAAAAATTAGCTAATGCATGAGTTAGCATGCACTAACAAGCAAAATACTGTAAAACACTTTAACACATTATCTCCAGATTCTATATAGCGTGCCTAGAGATCTGCGCCAAAATCCAGGTGTATTCTATAACAACGTGCATAACTTAATTGGATCACCAAGCATTGATAATAACACTTAATATGCAATAATGAGCACTAATTGGCAATAATTAGAATTTACACATACAACTAGCTAAGCGTATTCAATAATTAACTGCGCCTATTATGGTTAGAAATTCCATATGTGAAATGAAGGAGTATTCTTGTAGGGTTGTATAACCATCCACCAGGACAGAACAGATAGATAAAGAAATGTGTACAGAAATTAGGAAAGGTGGCAAATTAGGTAAGACTATAATAATGGGTGATTTCCATTACCGTTAATTCCCACAGGGATAGTAGAATAATATCAAAACATATAACCCACAAATTCCACTATTATACACCTGGGTATTGGAGGTGTGTGATCGCTAACATATATGAAATGTGGAGAAAAAAAGACTTCAGAAATCCTAGAGAATGCTCCTGTGTGGAAACCACCATATATCTGTGGAGCACCCCACTTCTTCAATCACTAGTCTTCACAAAAAAAACTCCACTCTTCTTATTCATATACTGCGTGCACATACACCTAACACAATACTCAAAGGTGAAGGCAACTAATCCAAAACATTCGGTGAAAGAAAAACTACTTAACTTAAATGTTCTTAGAACTGTCCAGTCTTCATCTATTTCCAAAGCCCAACAGGAGACCCTGTTTCGCCCCGAATAGGCTGTTTCAAGGGCAAAAACTTTAATCCAGACAGCTGATTTCCATCATTCAACTTCACCGCATTCAACTGCCTCCGGTTGGCGTCTTAAACGCGAATCTCACTTCCTTCTTCTATATATACGTCATTTCCTTGTTCTCAAACGTAATGAATTCAACACAATAACTTTATTGGCAGACATCCAATTCACAGAAAAGCTTTCCATTCAATTGAAATGTTCAACCCTTTGGGGATTACGGTTTGCAGCGTGTAAATCCATCTTTGCTCTTTCTGTCTTAATTTTTTTCTTATATCCCCTCTGCGTTCTGAAATCTGAATTTGCTCCAGGACCACACACTGTAAATCACCAAACTCATGTTGTTTCAAGAGACAATGTGAAACAAGAGGTTCATATGTTTTCTTGGCCTGTATACAGTGTCTATGTTCAATCAATCGCGTTTTTAGCATTCTAGAGGTTTGTCCCACATAATACAAATTGCAAGTGCATTTTAATAAGTAAATCACATTCATGGATTGACAATCCGTACAGGACTTTAAATGATACGATTTTCCCGTGCTAGAATCCACAAATGCATCCACATCCAACATAATGTGACACACAGAGCACTGCCCACATGCTTTATGATGTCCTATTCTGGCAGCCAATTGTGCCTCACGATTCCATGTGTCCGCTACACATAGCAAATCGTTCAAATTGCTCTGTCTTTGATAAGCAAACAAAATCCTTAAATCCTGGAAACAAGGATAAATATGCAACATTGCTATATGTTTTTTGATGACCTTTATCATCCTATTTGTGTGGGTATTGTATTTTGTTACAAAAGTCACCACCTCTTGTTGTTCCACTGTACTGTTATTTGGATTCAGTAACCATTCTCTATGATTATAATAAGCCCGTTTTCTTGCTCGTGATACCAAGGACTTCGGATAACCTCTATCTTGTAATTTATGTTGTAAATAAGATGTTTGTTGAAAATATCTCTCAGTGGTGGAACAAATTTTACGGTATCGCAAAAATTGTGCAAAGGGGACATTTGTCTTGCAATGACTCGGGTGCATACTTTGGAAATGCAATGTAGTATTCCGGTCCGTGGATTTAACGAACACCGACGTTTCTAATTTACTTTGAGCGACCTGAACCTGTACATCCAAAAAGGAGATAGAAACCTCACTATAGGCGTGTTCAAATTTAATTGTCTCATGACATTCATTAAGATATGTCACAAATTCATGCAATTCTGTGGCAGTGCCGCCCCAAAGAACAAAAATGTCGTCTATGTACCGCCACCAACTTCTCAACATCTGTTTCCATCTTGAATTATATACCCACTCGCATTCAAAATGTTCCATGAACAAATTTGCAATAGTAGGCGAACATGCTGCTCCCATAGAAACCCCTGATTTCTGTATATAATATTTCTTATTACAGGTGAAATAATTTTCAGCTAATGTGATCCGGACGAGGTTTAATACAAAATCTGTGGGAACTAAATGGGGCCGTTCTCTTTTATTCAAGATTTGTTCCAAAATCTCAATCGCTTCATTTTGAGGAATAGAGGTGTAAAGCGAACACACATCTAATGTCACCAACAATGTAGTCCCATCCATTTCAGCTCTTTTTGTTTCCAAGAGTCTTAAAAAATGAGAACTGTCCTTCACATACGACTCTATTTTTGACAAAAAAGGTTGCAAAATCTTGTCTATAAATTGAGCTGGACGTTCTAATAACGATCCCCTAGCTGATACTATAGGACGCCCTGGCGGTTGAACCATATTTTTATGAATTTTAGGCAAAGTGTAGAATACGGGAATTTTAAAGCCCCAAAAATCCAAAAAAGTCAATTCCTTTTTGGTAAGAAATCCTGAACTTCTACCCTCAAACAACAAGTCTTGAAGCATGGCTTGTACTCGAATAGAGGGATCATCCACGACTTCTTCATAAGTAGTCGTGTCAGATAATTGGCGAGATATTTCCGCCATATAATCAGTTGTATTCTGGATGACCACCGCCCCACCTTTGTCTGCTTTACGAATGACAATGGCTACATCTTTCTTCAAATCTCTTAAAGCAATGCGTTCTCCAGCATTTAGATTTAAACCCCGTTTTGGCAATACTGCCTCTTCTCTCTCCAAGTCATGAAGAATGCATTTCTTAAAAGTAGCTAACCCCGCATCCAACGCTCCAGAAGGGGTCCATTTTGAAGGTTCACTTACTATTGACCTGTCCAATATCTGTTCCTGTTGAGATGTCGAAAAAAATAATTTCAAATTTAATTTACGAATAAATTTTTCCACGTCCATACGTATTTGAAAAGCATCATGAAAATTAGTTGGTATAAATGTGAGTCCTCTGCTTAACACACTCACTTCATCTACACTTAATATCCTAGTGGACAAATTCACCACTGCTGGACGTGCCGTTGTGATCTCGTTTGTGGCCGTTGACTGAGTGCCCTCGGTATGGGCCCTAAAGTGACTAATGGCTAGGAACTTGTTAAGTGGAAGGCAAGAGAAGGTAGTGGTAAATGGCGCTCACTCTGAGGAAAGGGATCTTACCATGTTACATCAGGGAGTGCCAGGGAGATAAAATTTCTAGATGTAATAAACAACTGGTCCAGGAACTGACAAGAGGGGGAGCCATTTTGGATCTGGTCCTTAGTGGCGTGCAGGGCATAATATGAGAGGTAGTGGTGTTGGATACCCTGGAAAACAGTTATTATAACATGTCAAGTTTGAGCTACTATCTGGGATGAACACACAAAGGAAACCTACTATAGCTGCATCTAACTTTCAAAAGGGTGACTATAATAAAATGAGGAAATGGTTAAAAAGAAGCTAAAAGAATCAGCTCGAAAGGTTGGGACACTAATAGGTATACTTTCAAAAGCATTTAGTCTTACAAAGTTCCATAGGTTACTATGGAGCTTTGTAAGTCTAAGTGCTTTGAAAATGAGCCCCTAAGTCAGGTGTGGATGTTATTCAAAAA
The DNA here is from genome assembly GCF_901765095.1 of Microcaecilia unicolor. Lineage (NCBI taxonomy): Eukaryota > Metazoa > Chordata > Amphibia > Gymnophiona > Siphonopidae > Microcaecilia > Microcaecilia unicolor. The sequence goes on along the minus strand of NC_044035.1, from coordinate 316,299,353 downwards.
TATCATCTTGGAAGCCCAGACTAGATGCATTCCACATATTTAGAAAGGTGGAAATAAGAGAAAACAACAACAACGAGCATGTTTAAAAGGTGAAGTGATAGAGGCCATTACAGCCAAAAGAATGTCCTTCAAAGAATGGAAAAAGGACCCAAATGAAGAAAATAAGAAGCACCATAAGCACTGCCAAATCAGATGCAAAGCATTAATGAAGACGGTTAAAAGAAAATATGAAGAGAAAGTAGCTACAGAGGCAAAAACTCACAGTAACAATTTTTTCAGGTAAATTAGAAGCAGAAAACCTCCAAGGGAATTTGTAGGACCGTTAGATCATGAAGGAGCAAAAGGGGCACTCAAGGAGGACAAGGCCATAGCAGAAAAACTGAATGAATTTTTTGTTTCAGTCTTTACAGAAGAAGATGTAAGAATCTGCCTGTATCAAAAATTGTTTTCAAGGGTGATAAGTCTTGCCTCATCAATTTGCTTCATTTCTTTGAAGGCATGAATAAACATGTGGATAAAGGTGAGCCGGTTGATGTAGTGTATCTAGATTTTCAGAAAGCTTTTGATACATTGCCACACACTAACCAGTTAACATGTGCTTAGTGCATGAGCCCTTATTGCCTACATAATGGGTGGTGGTAAGACCTCACACACTAAAGGCCACTTGCTAATGGGAAAATTTAGCGCGTGGCCATTAATAGGGAAAATAGAAAAACTGGTCATTTTACCCCAGCAGTAAAAATGGCCTTAGTGTGCTGGAATGACACTCATAAGGATGTGCTAAGGCCACGTTTTGCCACAGTTTGGTAAAAGGGACGTAATGTTAGTACAAGAACAGTGCTGGGCAGACTTCTACGGTCTGTGCCCTGAAAATGGCAAGGACAAATCAAACTCGGGTACACATATAAAATATTGCATACCATATATAATGAGGTTATCTTGTTGGGAAGACTGGATAGACTGTACAGGACTTTTTCTGCTGTCATAGACTTTGTTAATATGACTATGCTTCATAAAAATGAATCCAACTGCAGCAGCACTGTTGGTGCAAATACTGCAAAACTCAGTGACACTTATCTCAAACTTAGATCCCGACAGACACCCCATTTTGCTAGGGATCATCAGTCAGTCACCTGAAATATAGAACACACGTCGAGCACAGAGTATAACAAATATATCTGTACATAAATAAAATATTCCTGCGATGCATGGCCATTATCGAAAAAAAGGAAAAACCTATCTTTTATTAGCAACAATAAAAGTGGCCTCATCACATGGGAAAGACCCGCGTTAGGCTAGAAAGAGCCCTATAATGTCGCACAGAGGGTGAATAATGAATCATGAGATTTATTAAAGTGAGGCACAGTAACAAAGTACCATAGTAAGTGACGGCTAATAAAGACCTGAATGGTCCACCCAGGCTGCCCAACAGTCACATTCATTATCAATTCATAGTAACATATAGCAACATAGTAAATGATGGCAGATAAAGACTTGAACGGTCCATCCAGTCTGTCCAAAAAGATAAACTCATTTTACATGGTATGTGATACTTTATATTTATACCCGAGTTTGATTCAAGATTAAATCAACAATGAATGTGATATTTATATACTTGATCATGGTCTCTGAGACAAAGACCATAGAAGTCCACTCGACTCTGTACTTATGTTCCAACTACTGGAGTTACTGTCAAAGCTCACTCCAGCCTATCTGAATCCGTCTTGTCATTTGTGGAACGCAGACCATAAAAGTCTACCCGGCACTGACCTTACATTCCAAATTACTGGAGTTTCCATTAAAGCTCTCTCCAGCCCATGCTATATGCGGGACTCAGACTGTACAAACTAGCCCAGCACCTGCCTTAGTTGATACAGCCAGAGTTGCCAGACAGAGGCGTGAGAGGACAGACAGAAAACATAGAATCATAGTTTATGTCAAACTTTTTGCCAATGAAAAAACTAGTCTCGAGAGTGTCACTTGTAGGTAGCTGAGAAGAAGCCATGACTTGACTTGTTGAAAACAAATGCATAAATTGTGGAATGCCTTAAATGGTTCGATAGAGCATCTGTGATAACTTTAACGGCAAAGTACTGTTCGTGATGATATAAATATATTTTAACTCAGACTAGCAAAGTCACATTTAGACTGCACCAGCAATCATAAGCTTCTGTAGTACACAATAGTGATTTTTTAGCATTGTAAATGTTTTGAGCACTTAAATTTGTCTTCATTTAATGCCTTCCTTATTAGTATTACATTGCAAGTTGAAATCTACTCTTCTGAACATTAAGTACCATAAAAAAATACAAACTATAAATGAAAAAGGAGAAGAATATCAATAACCAAAATGCAGTAAGTTAGAAGGGGACAATATCTGAGAAAAATATGACAACAGAGGAGTAAATTGCCAGCAGAGGTTCTAATACTGTCAGGATACTGTTGTGTATGACAAATTCTATCATCAGTTTTTCCTACATTTTGTTTGTTTTCTATGAAGATTAAGGCAGTGCAAATTTTAATTGCATGGAAGTTTGTAGCTAACAAGTCTATTCCTCTCTTACTAGGAATGATTGCTCTGTTCTTTCATTTACAGGCCAATGCACTAAACTGCATTATTAGGGACCATTATTGCAAATTAAGGTGTTTTTTTTTTTTTTTTACAAAAGATTAGCAGTAACAGGGCCCATAGGAATAAAATGGTCCCCATGACAGATAACATGCACTAATCTTTCGTAAAGGACCTCACTTTGAATGGGCTGTGTCAGCATTGCCCCGTGGCTATGTAAAGGGGGGGGGGGGGGTAAGTTAGCATATTATTGTTAGTATTAATACTAAAAAAACTTAGGGATCCTTTTATTAAGATGCATACATGCCTAACAGCTAAAAAGGGCATACTGCAGGATGAGTTCAGGCATCCTGCGGTACATTTAACAATAGTACGCGCAAAAGAATTTTAAAATATTTTCCATGGAGGAGGTGTGTTGGGGGTGGAGAGTGGGCATTTCTACTCTAATTAGTTACCGCATCTACATTACCATGTGCTAACTGATTAGCACAGGATTATCATGTGAGCCCGTACCACCTACAAAATGGTTGATTGTAAGTGCTCACGTGCTAATCTTTGTTAACAGCCACATGCTAATAGCAACATTAGCACATGGCTATTCATTCAAATAATTGAAAATTGGCCATTTTACTGCTGTGATAAAAATGGCATCAGTGTGTTGGAGAGACCTGTGTAAGGAGAAAGGGAAATGGGACTTCATATACCACCTTTCTGAGGTTTTTGCAACTACGTTCAAAGCAGTTTACCTATATTCAGGTCCTTATTTTGTACCAGGGACAATGGAGGGCTAAGTGACTTGCCCAGAGTCACAAGGAGCTGTAGTGGGAATTGAACTCAGTTTGACAGGATCAAAGTCAACTGCACTAACCACTAGGCTACTCCTCCACTCTACACTAAAGCCACCTTTTACCATAACTTAGAAAAAGGACCCCTTAATATGCCGCTGAATTGTATTTAAATTTCTTGTGGTAATATTTATGTGTTTGCATTTAAATTTTTAAGCACATGTTGGTTAATATTGAGTAAAATATCTGGGGGCTACGTTTAATACTGCATCACTGAGTTTTCAACAATCTTCACACCCTTCCTGAATGCCCGACACTGCGGGTTTCACATTCTACCTCCGGGACTCGGATACAGCTGTTGAAAGTGCAGTATTAAGAAACATTTGACTTTCCAAGGCACTGTGATTGTGGAGCTCCCAGGTGGAAGTGTCCCTCACCCAGCAGCATGAAGATAAGTATGTTTCTAATTTTTTCATTTGGAGATTTTATAGTAGCAAGACCTGAAAGATCTATAGCGAAGAACGAATTTTGAAGGACTTTTGCTGCATTTTAGTAGATGACGGCAGAAAAAAGACCTGCATGGTCCATCCAGTCTGCCCAAGACAAACTCATATGTGTATACCTTACCTTGAATTGAATTTGTACCTGTCCTTTTCAGGGCACAGACCATATAAGTCTGCCCAGCAGTATTTCCCGCCTCCCAATCACCAGTCCCGCCTCCCAGCACCGGCTCTGGTACAGACCGTATAAGTCTGCCCTCCCCTATCCTCGCTTCCCAACCACCACCCCCAGCAGTATTTCCCGCCTCCCAATCACCAGTCCCGCCTCCCAGCACCGGCTCTGGTACAGACCGTATAAGTCTGCCCTCCCCTATCCTTGCTTCCCAACCACCACCCCCTCTTTCCCCCACCTGCTCCGCCACCCAATTTCAGCTAAGCTTCTGAGGATCCATTCCTTCTGCACAGGATTCCTCTATGCATATCCCACGCATGTTTGAACTCCGTTACCGTTTTCATCTCCACCACCTCCCGCGGGAGGGCATTCCAAGCGTTCACCACCCTCTCCGTGAAAAAATACTTCCTGACATCTTTCCTGAGTCTGCCCCCCTTCAATCTCATTTCATGTCCTCTCGTTCTACCGCCTTCCCATCTCCGGAAAAGATTCATTTGCGGATTAATACCACTCAAATATTTGAACGTCTGTATCATATCACCCCTGTTCCTCCTTTCCTCCAGGGTGTACATGTTCAGGTCAGCAAGCCTCTCTTCATACGTCTTGGAACGTAAATCCCATACCATCCTCGTAGCTTTTCTTTGCACCGCTTCCATTTTTTTAACATCCTTCGCAAGATACGGCCTCCAAAACTGAACACAATACTCCAGGTGGGGCCTCACCAACGTCTTATACAGGGGCATTAAAACCTCTTTTCTTCTGCTGGTCACTCCTCTCTCTATACAGCCTAGCAACCTTCTAGCTACGGCCACCGCCTTGTCGCACTGTTTCGTCGCCTTGTGTGTAAAAAGATTATTGCTACATTGATTTATGCTATATTAGTGCTTTTTCACAGTGTTTGCTCTTCCACACTGCTTTTTGTGAAGGAAACGCTGGTTAAGGGCTTTTGGTTTGCAGTGTGAAGGACCCGATGAATGAAAAAAGAACTTGTCCACCCTCTCTAGCTACCAGATTTCTGGCAAGCTGCATGGTTGAGTTTTGTGACTACACTATGTATGCACATTATTGTATACTAGTAAAAAAGGCCCATTTCTGACACAAATGAAACAGGTGCTAGCAAGGTTTTCCTCGGAGTGTGTATGTTTGAGAGAGTGTATGTGAGAGTGACTGTGTGTGAGAGAGAGAGTGTGAATGTGCGAGTGTGTGTGTGTGTGAGAGAGAGTGAGTCTGGGTGCGAGTGTGTCTGTGAGAGAGAGAGTGTGTGTGTGTGTGTGAGAATGAGTGTGTCAAGTGCGTATGTGAGACACAGTGTGAGAGAGAGAGAATGTGTTTCACACAGATACAGTGTGTACGAGAGAGAGAGAGTGTGTGTGAGACACAGACTCCCTGTGAGACTGAGTGTATGAGACCAAGAGAGTGTGTGAGTGACTATGTGACACATAGAGAGTGAATGTGATACAGTGTGAGACACAGAGTGTGTGAGAGACAGTGTGTGAGATTGAGAGAGAGAAAGACATTGACTGTGTGAGAGAGAGAGTGTGTGTGACAGAGATACCTCCCCCCCTCTCTGGTGTCAGACCCCCCTCCCTCCCTCTGTCTGGTGTCAGGCCCCCCCCCCCCTCTCTCTCTGGTGTCTGAGCGTTACTATGCAGGACGCTGAGCTCTGGATGTGCTTCAAGGAACTGACCAATCCTATTTAATAGAATGCACCTCCAACATTCTGAAGCCAAGAAACCTCGTGTGGTTGGTCACTTCTGCTTGTGACGAACCCGAAGTACGTGATGTCAATTCAAGAGATGGATACAGAGAGCAGGAATGCCTCAGCCATGCAGTCAGCTTCAGAATGGTGGAGGTGCGTTTTATTATATAGGATGTTATGTGATTGATTTTGATTCCCTTAGTTTGTGGATATTATGGACCCTGTTTATTAAGCTGCGCTAGAGGCGCTTTAGCATTTTTAGCGCACACTAACCATTAGTGTGCACTAACCATGTTGATGCCCATAATATTCCTATGGGCGTCTGCACAGTTAGCGTGCACTAATTTTTAGCATGTGCTAAAAACGCTAATGCACCTTAGTAAACAGGACCCTATGTGTATTGGATAACAGAGGGATTTGGGGATTTATTCTATAATACAGGCATTCCTATGCTGTCACAAAGATATCCATGCCCCTTGTTTTTCCCCTTTCATAATTTGGACGTTTCAGTTTGTAAAATGGATGTTTATGTTGGAAGTAGCCAGCATTTGGACATCTATTTCTCATGTATTTTAGAGCAAGCTGTTTATCAGCAGATCCTGTTCTAAAATGCATGAGATATGGACATCTATATGTGATGCACTGACTTAGATGTCCTTATATTGAGGTGGACATCCTTTCTAAGATCTGCCTCTAAACAAACATCCCTATATCCCTATTGCACACATTATTACCAGGGCTTTTTTTGAAGAGGTACTTGGGGGTACTGAATACCGGCACCTTTTCCAGTGTCTGCTAAAATTGGCCCATGGACCTCAAGTTTTAATGAAAGAGCTCAGGCTCTACACACCAATTCTGCCTTGTCATAGGTTCTGTGACTTGTTGCAGGGGGCCTGGCTATTGTGGGGAGGGTCCATCAGTGATTACCCCCACCCCTGAAGGGTGGCCTAGCATTTGAGTACCGACACCTTTTTCACTAGAAAAAGTGCACTGATTATTATGCAGCACATTACCTATTTTGCCTAAGTTGTTCGCTGCTTTTCACAATAGTTAATGAACAACAACAGCACTTTTAATATGCAAAATCAGTGACATTTAGGAGACTGGCCTCCTAGACTATCTTAAACAATACCAACAAAAAGCTGGAATCTGGAGAGACCAAACCCAATGGAATCACAAAAAGAGTCCCTCTGATAAAGGCAGAGAATATATTCAAAAAAGCTTTATTAGAAAACTTTCTTCTGCAATAAAGTCTTTGAAAACACAGTAACTCAATGCGCTGGTGGTTCTCAGGGTTCAAAACCAATCCACTTGTTGGCGGTTGTCAATAATGAAAGCCAAACGGCATATTTAAAGCCGTTGTATTGTGACCTGTTATAACCAACTAGACCAGTTTCACCAAAATTGTTGTGTGTATTTTTAGCTCACACCTTTTTCAGTAGTAGCTCAAGGTGAGTTACATTCAGGTACACTGGATATTTTTCTCTCCCATGAGAGCTCACAATCGAAGCTTGTACTTGAGGCAATGGAGGGTTAAGTAATTTGCCCAAGATCACAAGGAGCAGCAGTGGGATTTGAACAGGCCACCTTTGGAGTGCAAGACCAGTGCTCTAACCACTAGGCCGCTCCTCCACTCTAGGGCTGTGTATGTGGTTCACTGCCATTATTGGGTTTAAAGATCTGAACCACATACATAGCAACTGGTTGTCTGTTAAAAGATCCTGAAGTAGACGTGATTGGTGAAATGGGTCCCATTGGTTATAACAGGTCGCAATACAACGACTTTAAATATGCTGTTTGGCTTCCATTATTGACAACCGCCAACAAGTGGGTTGGTTTTGAACCCTGAGAACCACTAGCACATTGAATTATTGTGTTTTCAAAGACTTTATTGCAGAAGAAAGTTTTCTAAAAAAGCTTTTTTGAATATATTCTCTGCCCTCCTAGACTATCATAACAGTCTTTTGACTGGCCTTCCCCTCTTTGCTCTTCAGTCTCTTCAGCTGCTTTTGAACTCTGCTATATAGAGCCTTCTTCAACTACCTCCTTATTTTCAAGTTACTCCAGTTCTCCTCTGGATCCCCATTAAGAATCAAGCAGTTGTTTAGTTGTTTTGTTTTTACTTTCAAATGTATCAATGGTCTTACTCCACATTGCTTTTCTATTCTCAATTGTTGCTGTACTTTGATTTGCTTGTGCAGCTCTAGGTTTTGCACTGTTTTTTTTTTGTTTGTTTTTTTGCTTCCTATATACTAAACAGGCTTCCTTTCACCTTTGAGTTTTCTCCTTGCTAGCATCCTCCTTGGAATGATACATGCCACAGCTTGATTACTGTAATGCGATATACAATGAGTTATATTGAGGGATATTCATCAGCTCCAATTGATTCAAAATTGGATGTTAAAGGGTTACAAGACGTTCAATCTTATTATACTCATTCTGCAAATTCTACACTGGTTACCAGTGTTGTACAGGGTCAACTTTAAAGCACTGATATTGGCCCATAAGGCCATGAGAGGAAACCAGCCTACTTAAGTTTTCTGTTTCTAAAGAGGTCTATAGACCCTTTTACTAAGGTCTACGTTCCTCCCAGCTTATAATATCCACTATACTGGAGGGCCTGGTTATGGCACCTATTTTAAGTCTGCCCATTGCTGAAAATGTGTGCAAATTAAAGGACAAACCTATAGCTGGTGTAGATGCCGATGTCTAGATATTTATTTCACGCTAAAAGAACTCAAACAGAAAACACCCAATATAGAGAAGCAAACAAAACTTTTCTGCACTTTGATATGACAAACAGAAATGACAAAAATCAATAATAATATAGTGATTTTTAAATGGTCACTCTCAGTACTTGAACCATGACAATTATAGTCCTTTGTAAGACAGGAGCTTTAGGTTTAAATGAAACAGCCGTAAATCAGCAGCCATTTAGCTCCACAACACATTCTCAAGTGAACTGAGCAATAACATGCAAAGTGTCCTAAATGAAATTATGATGAATAAAAGTGAATATTTTATAGCTTTTCCATGAATTTCATATCCTGGAAACTGTCCCACATTTCAAATATCACATAACTCAATCATCCAGAATAAATTGCATGACAAATGACTCTGGCTACTTCTCAAATGAATGTAAAATCACTTATCTGAATCTCTGTCCATATCTTCAATGCAATGGGTTCTACAGAGCTCTGTTTCGGATAAAAAAAAAAATCCTTCCTCAGGAACCCCAAACAGCTGAATCTTTTCCAAATGAGAACAGCCTGATACCATCTGGCAAGCTTCAAAATGGTGGAACCTCCATATATTGAACTGCAGTGATATCACTGCAGAAAATGTCAAACTAGAGTAATATTTCAAGTCAGGTTTCCATTATGAAAGCTTTTACCAAATATTAGAAAGTATCAGCTTCCCGTATTTTAAATTGTTTTATCAGGCTTTTCATACGTCAAAAGCTATGAACTGGTTTGCACCCACACATTCAACTGACCTTGCAAGATGGATCACGTTTGAAGCAAATAAATTGAAACCATATCCATTACATTGCACTCCTTCAATGGGAAATCTTCGCTTTCCAAATGGCATTCTCATTATAAAATCCACAACAGGTATGGGGGCATTCAAAGAAGCTATTAAGTAGCAAATTTAAAATGACTATTTCCAAGATATTTACTTAAATCTTTAAAAATTATAAAAATTCAAATTTTGAGAAATTTATTATAGTACGTTAAAGGTTTTCAGGTTATCACTCTACATAACTTACTAGAAAATGTACAAATAAGATAATAACTTCTTTGAATATCCATTTTCCCTGTTCCAATTTGTATCCCTTTGTTCTAATAAAAATTTCAATAAAATCTCTTGAAAAAAAATGACTCAGAGAAAATACTTCTTCATTCAATGAGTAATTAAACGCTGGAATTTGTTGCCAGATAATGTGGTAAAAGCAGTTAGCTTAGCAGGGTTTAAAAAAGGTTTAGCTAACTTCCTGAAAGAAAAGTCTATAAGTCATTATTAAGACAGACTTGGGAAAATCCACTGCATATTCTGGAATAAGCAGCATAAAACCTGTATTGCTGTTCTGGGATCTTGCCAGATACTTGTGACCTGGATTAGACACTGTAAGAAACAGGATACTGGACTCGACGGACCTTCAGTCTGTCCTGGTATGGCAACGCTTATGTTCTTATACTTATGTTCTTATAATAAAAGAGGTTCTAAATAAAATTATACTGAAAGACAAGCACACCATAGATATATCACCATGGAAAAACCCTTTTATCAAACTAAATGAATCCAGTTTAAATTGGTGAACATGGGAAAAAGCAGGACTCTGGTCCATTTCTCAATTGGTGCAAAATAACACAATTATCTCTTTTAGCATCATCAATGCCACATATAATTTTCCATAATCTGAACTATCCAATTGGACATGTCTTACGTCTTATATCTCTAAATTCATAAATCTCTCTGATTTTAACACAAAATCATCTGAGTTTTCAGTTTGGATTTATTCCCTCCTAAAAACACCCAAAACAGCATCCAAAAACTACACAACTTTACTTATACATAAAAATAATTCATGTAACACTTTAGAGAAAGAATGGGAAACAACTTATCTGCCAACCCAGGTAACATAAATTGGCACAGCCTCTGGTCTAAAACCATTAGACCATCTTTATTTGCAACCATTACACAATCTTCCTTCTTTATTATTCACAAAGCATGCTGGACTCCTTCAAAACTGTCGAAAATAACTAAGGACCTACCTCATAAATTGTCTTGGTCTTGCTCTAAGGAAACAGGAATTTTATCCTATACACTACTTGAATGTGTCAACATATATCCTATTGGAAGGATATTTGGGAAAGAATTACAAGCATACAAGAATATCCCCATCTTACAAAAAAAAAAAAAAAAAATAGTAATTTTGAGATCTGCAGCACCAGATCTACAAATTCTGGATAAATACTACAAACTATTCAATTTGATGATAGTGCTGGCTACTCAGGGCTTCTTTTACAAAGCCGCACTAGTGATCCCTGTGTGGCAAATGAGAGGAAGCCCATAGGAACTGAATGGGCTTCCTCTCATTTACCACGCAGGAATCGCTAGCATGGCTTTGTAAAAGAAGCCCTGAATTCTCCAGCACAGGAAGGACAATACAAATTTGAACTTTCAAGAATAGAAGAACTTGTTATATTTAATTAAGAAATATTGAAGAACTGCTGCATTACAATTACATAGTGAGCGGTTCTTTGACTAAGATGCGTTAACAGATTTAGCGCACTGTAACAATTAACGTGCACTAAGGGACCCTTTTACTAAGGCACACCAAAAAATGGCCTGCACTGATGTAGGTGCATGTTTTTTATGTGCGCAGGTCCATTTTTCAGCGAGCCTGGAAAAAAAGGCCTTTTGGGGGGGCCGAAAATGGACGTGCTGCAAAATTAGAACCACTCTAATTGAGAACCACCAAAAATAGAAGGTGTGGGGACTGACGTTTACATATAATTTTCTCAAGTGTCCCAAAGATCCATAACTTCATCACAACTTGCTTATAACTGCAATGACAAGCATATTTTTTTTGTTTTTTTTTATGGGGATCATCAGATCTAATTGCAGCACACACCATATGAACAATCCTGTTCTTTCTTCTTCAAGAAAAATGGTTGTGGTGCAAATCTTCATGAGATCACCCTCAAGATCACCAGGGTGATCTCATGAAGATTTGCACCACAACCATTTTTCTTGAAGAAGAAAGAACAGGATTGTTCATTTGGTGTGTGCTGCAATTAGATCTGATGATCCCCATAAAAAAAAAACAAAAAATTATGCTTGTCATTGCAGTTATAAGAAAGTTGTGATGAGGGCAAAATTAGAACCAGTACTTGTCTATCTTCAGCCTGAGACCTAACCGCCACCCATTGACTTGGCGGTAAGGTCTCATGTGCTTACCAGGCAGTAAGCGTCAGCACGCGTAAACTGCCGATTACTGCTGGTAGAAAATAGAAAATATTTTCTACCATGTGTTTTGGACACACATCAAAAATGGAATTAACCTCCAGGGTATGCAATAGTCGGGAGGTAGTTCTAATTTGACTTGCGTTGGATGCATGTAGGCGCCTACGTGCCTTTTTAAAAGGGCCCCCAAATGATTAGACTCCCATAGGAAATATAATGGGCATCTTTTTGTAATCCCCCTTTATAACGGGGATTACTAGACTATAGAGCAACCCTTCCCTAGAGTCACTGGGAGGAAGAAACTGGTTGGAAAGGGAGAGTGAGACTCCCAGTTCCAAGGGGAGTGTTTATGGGAAAGTACTGAGGGCAGTGGCGTTCTGTGGTTCACTGCTACCCGGGGCAGATCGCTGCTGCACGCACCCCCCCCCCCCAGCTGCAGGGCAACACGGCAACCCCCCGGAGTGACACGGCAACACAGCACTCCCGACCTAGTCCCCGCCTGTCTACCAGCTCCATCCACCCGGCGCCTTGCGCGACTCTGCGATGCTGTAAAAGAAGAAAATCACCTCGTCGGCTCTTCCCTCACTGTGTCCCGCCCTCTGATGTAACATCCTATTTCCTCGAGGGCGGGACAGAGAGTAAGGGAAGGGCAGACGAGGTGATTTTCTTCTCTTACAGCAGCGCAGACGCGAGATGCCGCACCACACAGCTGCCGGGTGGATGGAGCTGGTAGGGACTCGCCAGCAGAGCACCCCCCACCCGTTGACACCCAGGGTGGACCGCCCCCACCGCCCCGCCCTTGCTACGCCACTGGCTGAGGGAAATGTTGCTCATTCTTAAATGACAGTAGGGGAGGGGTTTAGAGTTGTAAATATTGCAGTGGCGTAGGAAGGGGGGCGGTGGGGCGGTCCGCCCCTGGTGCACGCGCTGGGGGGGTGTCGGCGCCGCTGGTTACCTGCTCTCTCTACCCCGGAACAGATTACTTCCTGTTCCGGGGCAGAAAAAGCAGGGAACCAACGGAGCCGACGCAGCTCCCAGAGACGACGTGAACTCGGCGGGGTGGAGCGCGAGCGGTAAATATGCACTCTGGGGGGGGTTGCGTGCGCTGAGGGGGGTGTGCCGTGCTGCACCCAGGGGGGGTGCGCAGCGGCAACCCGCCCTGGGTGTCCGCCGGCCTCGCTACGCTGCTGAAATGTTGTTGGGAATAGCACAAGATCTTTGGTTGCCTCTACCCCTGCCAGGACCCTTGTGGAGAGGGGGGTGTCCTAGATGGGTTCAAGAAACTGAAGTGGAGGTTTCTGCCAGTAAAACATTAACTGTGAAGTGGAGGAGAGCTCCAGGTGGAAAGCAGGGGAACCCAGCCTGGAAGTATGAACAGGGGAAAGTCTGTTGGAGCCTAAGGTAGTAGCCTGGAGAGGTGCAACTTTGGAGAGAGAGTGGACAGACAGGGAGGTCTGATCCACAGTAGAAGTAGTTTGCTGCAACTGTGCTGCGGGCACAACAGATTATTCACCCAAAAAGGATGGGTCATGGACAGGAGGAGTTGTAAATATGTACATACTATAGGATTTGCAAAACTGAAGTAGAGGATTTACACCATATCCCTGAGTTTGGCTTTTGGTTTATTTGTACAAGACATCTGCTTTGAATTATAAATTAACTTGTTCTACTCAGAAAGGATTTGAACTGCCTGTTGCAGAAATTCAGTTCCTGTTTGTTTTCATACAAAACCTGGACTGGAGTATTTTCTTGGCATGAGAGTGAAACTTTCTTACTCCCAAACTAACAAAGAAAAGAGAATAAAGAGTAAAAGCCCCGGCTTAACACCCTACGGCCTACCAGAATAAGTCTGGCCCCCTGCTACGCCCAGCTCAGTCAGAAACTAGAAGCTTATGTTTTTGTGGCCCTGATCTCGGGACCCGCAACGAGCTAGCTGGTGTCCGAACCATGTGTAGTGAGACCAGGGTTACATTATCATTTAGTGCATACTAACCATTAGCACGCGCTAAGTCCATTAACGTACCTTAGTAAAAGGACCCCTTAATATCTCAAATGTCCTAAAAACGTGGTCATCATTGGGTAATTATTGCAATATCTCTTATTAACCTACATTACTTATCATTTGCATATCGTTCATAATGCAACTATTATGCAAACTCGAAACCTCCTTTTCTTACTTCAACAGGTTTTATTTTAAGGTTCTGTTGCACAGTTTGTTCATCCATCCAGTCGACATTACTATTAATATATTGTAATTTATACAAATTCATTATTACACTTTTCTAATTGTTAACTTACTTGTTTAAAAATCTTTAATAAAAAGATTAAGGGCCCTGTTTACTAAGCCTTGCAAGAGGTGCATTAGCATTTTTAATGCACGCTAATTGTGTAGATGCCCATAATATTCCTATGGATGTTTACACGCTAGCGACCTTAATAAACAGGGCTCTAAAGAAAAAAAAGTCTATAAGAATGGCTTTGATAGAACAGATGCTGTTTTGAAGCCGTGAAGGGGCATAACCGAAACGGAAACGTCTATCTCCATGGGCGTTTATCTCCGAGAACGGGTCCGTGAAGGGGCGGACCGAACCGTATTTTCGAAAAACATGGACGTTTATCTTTTTTTGAGCTGGGCGTTTTTGTTTTTCAGCGATAATGGAAACCAAAAGCGCCCAGCTCAAAAACGAATAACTCCAAGACATTTATTCGTGGGAGGGGCCAGGATTCGTAGTGCACTGGTCCCCCTCACATGCCAGGACACCAACCGGGCACCCTAGGGGGCACTTTTACAAAAAAATAGCTCCCAGGTGCATAGCACCCTTCCCTTGGGTGTTGAGCCCCCCAAATCCCCCTCAAAACCCACTGCCCACAAGTCTACACCATTACTATAGCCCTAAGGGGTGAAGGGGGGCACCTACATGTGGGTACAGTGGGTTTGGGGGGGTTGGACGACTAAGCATTAAGCAGCACAATTGTAACAGGTAGGGGGGGATGGGCCTGGGTCCACCTGCCTGAAGTCCACTGCACCCCCTAACAACTGCTCCAGGGACCTGCATACTGCTGCCAGGGAGGTGGGTATGACATTTGAGGGTGAAAATAAAAAGTTGTGAAACATCATTTTTTGTGGTGGGAGGGGGTTAGTGACCACTGGGGGGGTCAGGGGAGGTCATCCCCGATTCCCTCTGGTGGTAATCTGGTCATTTAGGGCACTTTTTGGGGCCTTATTCGTGAAAAAACAGGGTCCAGGAAAAGTGCCCTAAATTCTAGCTACAAACGCATACTTTTTTTCCATTATCGGCGAAAGGCACCCATCTCTGTTCGGGTGATAACCACCCCCCAGTCCCGCCTTCACCAAGCCTCCGACATGCCCCCATCAACTTTGTATGCTTCCGCGATGGACAGCAGTTGAAAACGTCCAAGTTCGGCTTTCGATTATACCGTGTTATTCATTTTTGGGAGATAAACGCCTATCTCCCGATTTAGGTCGCAATATAGGCGTTTTTGTCTTTTGATTATAAGCTGGATAGGCACTTACGCGGCTTAGTAAAAGGGCCCCAAAGAGTGACCATCCAAAGTAGAGAGTTGCATGGGAACGGGGTTCGCGGGAATCCCGCGGGTTCCGCAGGATTCCCGCAGTGATGGAAGCAGTTCTGTGGGGTTCCCACGGGGATGGAAGCAGTTCTGTGGGAATCCCGCAGGGACGGAAGCTGTTCCTGTGGGGTTCCCGCGGGGATGGAAGCAGTTCTGCGGGGTTCCCGTGGAAGTGTAAGCTGCACGGGTGGGGACGGGTAAGATTCCAGCAGGGACGGGCGGGGATGGGTAAGATTTCTGTCCACGTGCAACTCTCTAATCCAAAGTTAAAACCCCTACAAAATAAAAGGAGTAATCCTCCTTCAAATTATATTTTAGTCTTCATATTCTTTTCTGTAAAATATCAATCTCACTTTTTCTTCTTAAACTATACATTTTCTTGTAGATGTGTATAACATGTATAATAGGAGAAAGGAAAAAGTTTATCAAGTGAAGCACTTTATCAAGAAAATTCCACTAAAAATTGGTTGTTACCTGCAGATCACAACTGGTTTGTTAGTTAATGGAGAGAAGCCGAGCCAGGGCCAGTTAATGTTCCAGCTGTCCAGTCATTAACTGCAGTAAAACCTGATTTCAGAGAGGTTATTGTGAATATAAAATATCCTCAAAAGATTATAACAGCAATAGTGTACAAAAAATGTATTGGTGACTCTAGTGTGACTGAATGGCCACATTTGAAAAATTGGTTATTCCCTAGCGGTTCATAACTGATTTTCCACCAGTCAAAAAATAAGTTGTGCTCTGCTAAGCTTTATTGTACAAGGCAATAAAAAATATTGGCCAGGTTAAATTGTCAGTGTGTTAGGACATTAACCATTCTTTTACTGTGTTTGATTTAGGTGCTGCTGTGATTCCTTATGGAAAGTAAACACTTAATTTAGGGTTTCAGGATGTGTGGCATTTCAAAACAGCTCATTAAATCAAAAAGGTCATTTTATATGGAAGCTTTCCAAATCTGAAATATACTGAGCGATTTTAAAATTATACCAATGTTCTTGCAGGATTGTTAGAATTCCCAGTTTACATCCCTTTCAGAAGTGATTTGGTATATTTAGGTGTTTATATGATGGCAAAATATTTCACCAATTTAGCACCTGGGGCACCACTGAAGGAATCAAAACAACACAACACAGTGCCCCTCAACGTGTCACAGAGCAGTGCAGGAAACCCCCTATAAAATACAGTACCCACAGTAGTTTCGACCCTGCTCACTTGTATCTCTTGATCATCAGACTGCATATGAGTTGAAATAATAATCTACACTAATTTCAAGAGATATTGTCAATACACAGTACACAAAAAAACATAAACAAAACAAGCAAATGGTGTAACCTGGAGGTTATTTCATCTTTCAAGACTGCTGGAAAAAAAGCAAACAAAAACAAACTCAAGAAATTTATACTTGGCCCTAACTTGAATGTTGACTTGAAAATACCATCTGTTCTTTGAATAAAATCAAAAAGTATCTCTAATTTGTTGGAAAACTTCTATCATCACAAAGCTTTTATTAATAATATGACATTACAGTTCTAGCTGTGACATAATAAGGCAGGTGATGAGCTCAGGGTCAAAATATTTAAGATTCATTGGCATTGAATAATTCAACCTTGTTAGAGGAAGAGGAAAAAGAATAGCATAAAATCTTAATTTACACTTGTAAGCACAATTATCAAATAGTTTAAATGCTGATATACTTTCCAATATAGAGCAAAAAATGACAGCGACAAAAATTTGTGAGGGAGATATATTAAACTGAATATATCTATTGGCAAATTTGTCATGCTATATATGTATTTATTTATTTATTAGGATTTATTTACCGCTTTTTTGAAGGAATTACGGTAAGAATAGATCAAACATGAGCAATAGACAATTACAGTAGTAAAAATATTCAACTAACAATACGTAATAGAACATTATAATTGGTAGTGAAGGGTAAGGCAAAGTTGTAACATACAGATTTTATTTATTTTATTTTTTATTTATTTATTGCACTTGTATCCCACATTTTCCCACCTCTGCAGGCGCAATGTGGCTTACAAAACATCATGGATAATGGAAATGAAAAGAGAATAGGCATTTGGTGTTACAGAAGGATGTTGGATTGCATGGTAATGGAATACATGATAGTAATATAATAGAAGGCATTATTAACATTTCTGGAAATATATAAGTATCACATGATTTGATCTTTGTGGTATATCTTGTCGAAAAGATGGGTCTTTAGTAGTTTACGGACGTTGGTCAGTTCATAGGTCGCTTTTAGGTTGCATGGCAATGCGTTCCAGAATTGCGTGCTCATATAGGAAAAGGTTGATGTGTACATTAATTTGTATTTTAGACCTTTACAGTTAGGGAAATGAAGATTAAGGAATGTGCGAGATGATTTTTTAGCATTCCTGGGTGGTAGGTCTATCAAGTCTGACATGTACTACTACTACTACTTAGCATTTCTATAGCGCTGCAGGGTTACGCAGCGCTGTACAAGTTTCACAAGGGGAAGGACAGTCCCTGCTCTGGAGAGCTTACAATCTAAAGGTTACAAACTATGTAGTCAGTGTAGGTAGCTTACAATCAAAGGTTATAACTAAATAGCTTACAATCTAGGGGTTACAAACTATGTAGTCAGTGTAGGTAACATGAATGGAGAAGGTGGTTAGGCGCCAAAGGCAAGGGAGAAGAGATGGGCTTTGAGTAAGGACTTGAAGATGGGCAGGGAGGGCGCATGGCGTATGGGCTCGGGAAGTCTGTTCCAGGCATGAGGTGATACGAGGCAGAAGGGGCGGAGTCTGGAGTTAGCGGTGGTAGAGAAGGGTACAGATAGGAATGATTTGTCCTGAGAGTGGAGGTTACGAGTGGGAACATACGGGGAGAGGAGGGCAGAGAGGTAGTGGGGGGGCTGCAGATTGAGTGCACTTGAAGGTCAATAGGAGAAGCTTGAACTGTATACGGTAGCGGATTGGGAGCCAGTGAAGCGACTTGAGGAGAGGGGTGATGTGAGAGTATCGGTTCACGCGGTAGATAAGACGACGAGAACCAGGAGAGGACGGAGCCCTGGAACCCAAATGAGGACAGTGTGGCAAGAAGTAAATTGTGATTGACGGTGTCAAAGGCGGCTGATAGGTCGAAAAGGATGAGGATGAAATAGTGACCTTTGGATTTGGCAAGGAACAGGTCGTTGCAGACTTTGGAGAGTGCTGTTTCTGTCGAGTGTAGTGGGCAAAACCCTGATTGAAGCGGATCGAGGACGGCCTGAGAGGAGAGGAAATCAAGGCAGCGGCTGTGGACAGCACGTTCAAGTATTTTGGAGAGGAAGGGTAGAAGAGAGATGGGGCGGTAGTTGGACGGACAGGTGGGGTCAAGTGAAGGTTTTTTGAGAAGTGGTGTGACTACAGCGTGCTTGAAGGTGTCAGGGACAGTAGCAGTGGAGAGAGAGAGAGAGGTTGAGGATGTGACAGATAGAGGGGATAACTGTAGGAGAGATGTTGGTAAGCAGATTGGTGGGAATCGGATCAGAGGAACAGGTGGTGCACTTAGAGAAAGAAAGAAGGCGAGCAGTGTCCTCTTCGGTGATCTCAGGGAAGGAGGAGAAGGAGGCGTTAGGTTGGTTGAGGGAGTGGGTTAAGAAATCACAGGGAGGAGAAGGCTTGGAAGTGAATTCAAGGTTTATCTTTTGCACTTTATCGCGGAAGTAATCAGCTAGTGTTTGAGGAGAGAGTGAAGGGGGGGTGGGGGCGGAGGGCACTTTAAGTAGGGAGTTGAGGGTGGCAAAGAGGCGACGAGGGTTGTAGGCTGGGGCATCGCCATGTAGGCTGGGGCATCGCCATGGATGATTTTATGTACTAGGGTACATATTTTGAACGTGATACGTTCTTTGAGTGGGAGCCAGTGTAGCTTCTCTCTTAGGGGTTTTGCACTTTCATATTTTGATTTTCCAAATATGATTCTGGCTGCCGTGTTCTGGGCTGTTTGGAGTTTTTTGATTATTTGCTCCTTGCAGCCAGTGTAGAGTGAGTTGCAGTAGTCTAGATGACTGAGTACTAAAGATTGTACCAGATTATGGAAGACGGTTCTTGGGAAGAATGGTCTTACTCTTTTTAATTTCCACATTGAGTGGAACATCTTTTTGGTTGTGTTTTTCATGTGATTCTCAAGTGTTAGGTGCCGATCAATGGTAACTCCAAGAATTTTCAGGGTTTCCGAGATTGGTAGATTTAGTTTTGGTGTTTTGATGGTGGTGAATTTGCTCGTGTTGTGTTGAGAGGTGAGTATTAGGCATTGGGTTTTGTAAGAAAGTAGGAAGAATTTGAAAGTAAGATGACTGATTTGAAGAAAGTTGCACATGAGGTCAGAGAGATGGTTAAATATTATCTCAGTTAGGCTAGGAGTGGATAAACATGTCCTGCTGCAGTATGTGCAGCCCATATTATCCATTTAACCCTAGATTCTATATATGGCACTCAAATTAGGGTGCGTTGCCAAAATGTGTGCACAGATTAATTGGTTAACCAACTCTTAATAATTGGGTACAAACAACCAATTATAAATGCTAATTGGCGCTATTCTATAAGACAGGTCATCTAACTCCCATAGCATGTATCCCACAAGAGGGCGTGGCCATTGGAGAGGCGGGGACATGTCAGGGGCATTCTGAAATGTTACGACATAGTTATAGAATACTGGGTAAGCACGTCCAACTTAGGCACCAGCATTTACACCAGGTTTCAGCAGATGTAAGTCTGGCACCCAAAGTTAAGTTGAGAATTGTTGCTATGCTAGTAGATAAAGGGCATGCGCCCTTTAGCACCATTTTTTGGGGGGGCATCCAATTTTGAGCACTAGTTTTAGAATTCCTCCCTTAGGGAGCGGTTATATAACTGGGTGCCCTGAGGACATATGGTGGACACCTATTCTATAATGGCATTTGGGCACCCATATGCCATTATAACTGAGTTTTCAAATTAGTCCTCGGTGCACACCCAGCCAGCCAGTCAGGGTTTCCAGGATATCCCCATTGAATTCAATAATACTACAAAGCAGCACTATGAGCTAAATACTCATCAAATGTCATCAATTAAACAAACAATCTTCTCAATATAAGATGACAAAACCATTCCATATATCTTTACCAACTTTATTAGAAATTATATAACATATAAAATCTATTGCACTTAACACATAACAAATATAAAAGCACATCATGATCATATCCACTGCAGATTGCCTCTGGAAATCTGATTAATTCTGATGATCGGTGAATATCAAATATCAATATTCCCTTTTCCCGATAATTATCTTCTCAATTCAAACAAATATATTCAAAAGCTGAACAAGCAAAAGTCCATACTCAAGAAAAGTTCAAAATATAAGATGTTGTTGCCCTTAATCATGTTAAAGCTGGACCAAAATGTCAGAATAGATCATCAATGCTCTCCTTGCTTCCAACTTTTCATCCAGAAATCACTGCTGAGGATCTTTAAAACGCATAGCGGGGCATAATCGAACGGGGCGCCCAAGTTTTCATGAGGGCTTCCCCGCAGGACGGCCCCGTAAAGGGGCGGGGCAACCCATATTATAGAAACAAGATGGGCGTCCATCTTTCATTTCGATAATACGGTCGGGGACGCCCAAATCATGAAATTTAGGTCGACCTTAGAGATGGTCGTCCTTAGGTCATTTTTGAGATGGTCGTCCCCGGCTTTCAGCAATAATGAAAACCGAGGACGCCCATATCAAAAATGACCAAATCCAAGCCATTTGGCCGTGGGAGGAGCCAGCATTCATAGTGCACTAGTCCCACTCACATGCCAGGATACCAACTGTGCACCCTAGGGGGCACTGCAGTGGACTTCAGAAGAAAGGTCCCAGGTGCATAGCTCCCTTACCTTGGGTGCTGAGCCTCCCAACCCCCCCCCCCCCAACACACACACACACAAAAACCCCAAACCCACAACTGTGCACCACTACCATAGCCGTTAGGGATGAAAGGGGGCACCTACATGTGGGTTTGTGGTGAGTTTTGGAGGGCTCACATTTACCACCACAAGTGTAACAGGTAGGGGGGGATGGGCCTGGGTCTGCCTGCCTGAAGTACACTGCACCCACCACAACTGCTCCAGGTACCTGCATACTGCTGCGATGGACCTGAGTATGGCATTTGAGCCAGCATACAGGCTGGCAAAAAAGTATTTTTAAAGATTTTTTTTAGTGTGGGAGGGGGTTAGTGACCACTGGGGGAGTAAGGGGAGGTGATCCCCAATTCCCTCCGGTGGTCATCTGGTCAGTTCAGGCACCTTTTTGATGCTTGGTCATGAAAAAAAATGGACCAAGTAAAGTTGCCCAAGTGTTCATCAGGGACGCCCTTCTTTTTTCCATTATCAGCCGAGGACGCCCATCTCCTAAGCATGCCCCAGTCCCACCTTCGCTACACTGCTGACACACCCCCATGAACTTTGGTCATCCCCACGATGGAAAGCAGTTGAGGGCACCCAAAATCAGCTTTCGATTATGCCGATTTGGCCGACCGATTTGTGTCAGAAGATGCGCGCCCTTCTCTTTTGAAAATTCACCTGATAGTCTAAGTAGCGTGTATGCAGCATTAACTCGGGTCTCTATTTTTTTATATCTTTAAAATCGTTATTAGAAATTACATAACATATAAAATCTATCACACTTAACACATAACAAATATAAAAGCACATAAAGCATTAACTTGGTCTCTACAGGATCCATTTCGCTATATGCTTCATCGGGAGGCCTTGCTAAACGGGTCCTGTAGAGACCGAGCCAGTAATCTGCCAGTTTTGTTACTATATTCATACTGAGTTTGCTTCAGTCCAGCATTAAGAAATTGCAGCTGTTCATCATAGATAGCAGCCATTTCTAATCTGACTGCCTGGAGCTCACTTGTGCCACTCCTCCAAGAGCCCCAGTCTGGACAAACATTGGGTCAACTGATTTCTCTGCTGCCTAGTGCAAGTACTGGCCCTCTGGAGGAAAAATCCCTGAGCCACAGCCTTAAAAGCATCCCACACCATGCCGAAAGAAGGCTCCGAGTCCATGTTAAGATCAAAATAGTCTCTCAAAGCCTTACAAAAAGATTCACAGGTAGCCCCATCTGCAACAACAAGTTATTCAATGTCAAACGTCTGTCACAAACTTCTTGTGAGAGTGAAGGTATAGTAACCCACACCAGGGTATGGTCTAATATAGTGATATGCCCTATAGCAGGGGAATAATCCATGTCCTGCAACATCCTGTCCACAAAAATGTAGTCAAGACGGGAATAAGTAGCATGGGATGAAGAGGAAAAAGTCCTGGGCTGTTGGATGGGCCAAATGCCAGACATCACATAGAGACTTCAAGAAGTGCACCGAAGCTCGTGACAGCTTCAAGTCACCCGCAAAAGGAAAATCCATTCAGTCCATACTAGGCTGCATGGTTGCATTAAAATTACCCGCCAATAGAAGCCAATCCTGGACAAAACCCTGGTGGGCAGAAAAAAGCTGAACAAAAAAGAGTCAGACTCTGAAATTGGAGCCAAGACAACATAGCATTTCAACTGAAGCTGAACACCGATAAAACACATTGCCTTATCCTCTCATCCCAGCACAACAATTACAAGCTCACAACCTTAACCACTTCAGATCATTCCCTCCCCATTTCCGATAGTCTCAAAATACTAGGTGTTACTATTGATCGCAATCTTACACTTGAGACCCAAGTCAACTCCACCATAAAAAAATATTTCATTCAATGTGGAAACTCAAGTGTATAAAACCTTTCTTCCTGAGGGAAATTTTCCATAATTTAATTCAATCAATGGTACTAAGCCATGTTGATTACTGCAATGGAATTTATGCAGGATGTAAAGAACAACTCACAAAGAAACTACAGACAGCCCAAAATACAGCAGCCAGGTTGATATTTGGTAAAACACGATTCCAAAACGCCACATCACTCCATGAAAAACTGCACTGGCTTCCAATCAGAGAATGCATCACTTTCAAAACCTGCACCCTGGTCCATAAGATTATCTACAGTGAAGACCCAGGTTACATGATTCTCCTGATTAATCTCCCAACCAGATATAGTACCAGTTCATCTCAGACTTACCTGAATCTCCAAATTGCAAAGGACTTAAATACAAGACAACCCATGCGCCCAACTTCTCTTACATAAGCACACGACTGTGGAATGCACTTCCACAAGCTGTGAAAACAATCTACGATCACCTAAAATTCAGAAAATCATTAAAGACTCATCTATTTGGAAAGGCATACTCGACTGACCTAACTTAAATGCCTCAACTCTGCAACACTTCACTACCAAAGATCGTATTGGACATTATCAAACCCTCCTTACCTTTAACCCCATGTGCCTGAATCTTATCTTCCCTAGTCCACCATAACATCTTTTGTACTTGTCCCCTACTGGACTTGGTGAATGCCTTTACGGTACTATGTAAGCCACATTGAGCCTGCAAATAGATGGGAAAATGTGGGATACAAATGCAATAAATAAATAAATAAAATAGCAGTGAGGTATTTTAATGGAAGACTGAGTTATGACTTAGTCCCCCTTCTTGCCAGATTCTATGTCTAACTCATCAGGAACAAGTAAGTAAGGCAACTACTAGCAAAACAAAGCAAATTTAGCCATGGATGGATGGTACTGGTGGACAAATAATATTGGAGTGAACAGGAGCGAAGGAATCAAGCTGCCATCCAGCTTACCACGTGGCCATGTGAGGGGGACACTTACTGCCACCCATTGAGATGGCGGTAAGGGCTCCCATTCTACTCCAGCGGTAACCCCTTGCCGTATATATTTTTTAAAACCCAGCAGTGCTGGAAATGGAACTACCACCAGGGGCCGCATTGGGCTGGCAGTAGTTCTGGGTTGCCATGTGGCAACCCTTTAGTAAAAGGGCCCTTAGTGCCTAAGCAGATATTCAGTGGGAGAGAACTGGTTATCTCCCGCTGAGTATCCACAGTAAGCAGCTAGCCACTAACTGGCTATTTTGCAGTTAGGCACAGATATTCAGCACTAAACTGGCTATGTTTAGCAGTTAAAATAGGCCACACAAATAGCTGACCTATCTTTAACTGCTAAGCACTGAATAATAGTTTAAGAAAGCAAAAATGAAACGAGATATTCAATGGTGGTCACTGGAAATGGCTCAGCATTGAATATCCAGATTTAACACCAGTGGTGAACAGCAAAAGCGCTGACCACTGCTGGCTGAATATCGGGGTTAACAGGTGTTTGTGTGTCTTTATAAAATACTAGCACAAATCCTGCAGAAACTGAGCCTAGACTATTGGCACAGGCATTATCCCTTGGATTTGCATGCAAACCTAGTTCATGAGCTATTAGCAATCAATTATTGACATTAATTGGCACTACTTAGGACTTATGCATTATTCTATAACACTGTGTGCATAAATTGTCTCATGTGCAACTCAAAACAGGATGTGGCCAGGAGAGGAGCATGGGCAGTTCAAGGGAGTTCCCAAAATGTAGGTGCAGTGTTATAGAATAGGGTCATTTATGAACCCAACTGTCTTTGGTTGCATGCCAGCATTTACACCAGGTTTCCTCAGGCATAAGTACTCATAGTCAAAGTTGGGCACAGGAATCCGCACTAAGGGGTAGATTCTATATATGGCGCCTGAAAAATCTACATGGTAAAAAAATACGCCTAGGCATATTCTCTAAGGTACACCTAAATTTTATAGAATAGGCTTAAATTTCCATGTGATATATAGAATAACGCTAAGTGCCACTCCATGCAACCAAATTTGGTCACGTCGATTTAGGCCTTGTTATACTTGACGTAAATCCCGGCACCTATATTAGGCGTAGAGCAGGTATATTGTATAATAATGCGCAAATAGTTTAGAAGTGCCCATTCCACGCCTATAACAATGCCCTCTTTTCAACTGTGCAACTTGGAATTTACGTGCACCACATTACAGAATATGGTTAGGTAGTTATGTGCGTAAATCATAATGCCAATCAGTGCTAATAATTGCTTGTTAACATCCAATTGACAGTGCTGATTAGCTAGTTTACCAATTAAGTTACGTGTATAGTTATAGAATATGTTTCGATTTCCATGCGGAAATTAAGATGCGATATATAGAATCTGGGGGAAAGTGCTAATCTATACAGGTTGTTTGGCATTAAGCAACCATTATCTTTTGGGTGCCTAACTTTGAGCACCATTTATAGAATATCCCCCGGCCGTGTGTGCTCAAGAGCAGGTGTAAATTTGGAAGTGTACAATACATGCAATTGTGAGTAGTTTGTACATCATGCCTCTATCCACTCTGTCCCCAGACTCTGCCCCTGAGCATACCTATCATTCAGATAAGCACTGGCTTGTACCACACATACTTTTATGACTCCATTTACATATGTACATGAGTATTTTACATGCAAAAATGGTTTATAAACTTACTCTCTGGCAGGGGCCTATCTGCATGGGGCCACAGGGGCCTGGGCCCCTGCAGATTTCGCCCTGGACCCCCCTACCTTTGCTGGTGGGGGACCCCAACTCCCCCGCCAGCCGACGTCCACTTCCTCCTGCCTTTAAAAATATTCCTTCAGCTGGCAGGGTCTTCTGTTCTTCTTCGTCCTCCATGGCATGCTGTTCATTCAAAGAGCTGCAATCCAGTTTCGTACAACGTGCAGCGATGTCGGACTCCGAAACTGGATTGCAGCTCTTTGAATGAACAGCATGCCACGGAGGACGAAGAAGAACAGAAAACCCCGCCAGCTGAAGGTATATTTTTAAAGGTAGGAGGAAGCAGACGTCGGCTGGCGGGGGGTTGGGGTCCCCCGCCAGCAAAGGTAGGTGACGGCGTCAGGGGGGTCGGCAATGGTGGCGGCAGCAGGGGGGTCGGTAATGGCGGTGGCGGTGGGGGGGGCTATAATGTGCCCCCTCACTCTGGCCCTGGCCCCCCCTACCGCCGAACCTCAGATACGCCCCTGCTCTCTGGCTGTATATTTTAGGACTTAATAAACAGTGTTGCTCTAGTAATGATACCTTTTATCACTTTTGCCTATAAAAATATGGTAATGTTGATTCAGCTGAACAATAAGGAGATGGCTAAGCATTCCACTGATATAGTCTAATGCAAGTAGGGGCCCTTTTGCTAAGCTGTTGTAAAAAGCGGCCTGCGCTAGTTTGGACACGATAAATTGGCGTGCGCTGGGCCATTTTTTACCATGGCTGGGAAAAAAGGCTTTTTTTAATGGGGTAGTAAATGTCTGTGTGGTATAATTAAAAGTAGTGCACAGCTACTGCCTGAGCCTTTACAGCCACCCATTGACCTAGCGGTAAGGGCTCACGCTTTACTTGCATGGTAATCATACAGCACGTGCCAATGTGGCTGCACTGCCGATTACCACCTGGAATGCTCCCCGTGATAGAAAATAGAAAATTATTTTCTACCGCAGGAAACAGCATGTGCTAACTTTAGAATTACTATCAGGTGCCTGCTCTACTCTGGCAGTAGTGTCAATTTGGCATCCACTACCCACACGCAAGCCCTACCACTGTTTAGTAAAGGGACCCATAGTGCCTTACTTATTTCACAATATTTAAATGAGAAAAATACTCACCACCAGGAGGATGGCATTCAGTGCTCACTTTTCCCGATAGTGCACATATATGCATGCAGTCATACATGATGGTTCACATATATGTAATGATTCTTGCATGCATGCACTATTGAATATTTCTCAAAAGGTCACCTAAAGCACCAAACGTTTGTGCGCTAACCCCCTAATTCTGAAATTTAATTAAATAGCAAGCTAATTAGCGCCAATAGTTGGCTTTTTAACAAGAAATTATTGGCGCTAATTAGATGCAATTGAATTTTATGTGCAATCTGAAAAAGGGGGCACAGAAATGGAGGGTCATGGGCATAATGGGGTCATTCCTAAAATTAGCGCACATTGTTTTAGAATAACAGGGGTATGCACCTGTTATACTGTAGGTGTGTACATTTGCACCACATTTCAATTGGTGCAAATGGCCGTGCTTAAAGTTAAACATGATTCATGGGCATAAGTGCTATTCTGTAAACCGCACCAAACTTTAAGTAGATCTCATAGAATAGTGCTTTTTTGGCACTAATGTCCTTAAGTGCAAATTCTATAATGGCAATTACCCCATGGATTCTATATATGGTGCCTTAATTTCTGTGTGGAAATAAATGTGTATTCTATATCAATGCACATAATTGGATGATAACAAGCAATTATCAGCAATAATTGGCATTAATTGAGATTTACATGCACAGATCGCTAAGTGCATTCTATACATATGGTGCACCTAAATTCTAAGTTGCCTGGGTGAAAAAGGGGTTGAGCGTGGGCATTTCTACAATCTATGCACATTATTATAGAATAGACCTGATCTGTGCCTAATTTAGGCGTCAGGATTTACATGACGTAAAATGTAGCCTAAATGGACGTGACCAAATTTGGTCGCGTGGAGAGGCAATCGGCGTTATTTTATATACTATGTGGAAATGTAAGCCTATTCTCTAAAATTTAGGTATACTTTACGGAATACACCAAGGTGTATTTTTTTCCATGCAGAATTTTCAGGTACCATATATAGAATCTAGCCCTATGTGTGCAATTACCATTATCGAATAGTAGCGTAAGTTTGAAGTTACTTGTGAGTATGTATGTTAGCTCAATGCCTGATGTTAATGCTCATGCCTAACTGACAGCAGCTAGGTGTATAACTGACAGTTTTCTATAACCCTTGCATAAGTGCTAGGGATGCCCCTACCCTCTCTCCTCCTTGGCAGTTCCACCCTTGAGGGGATAGGGCTTGATATACCACCTTTCAGTAATCAAAGTACTTTACATATTATATACAGGTACTTATTTTGTATCTGGGACAATGGAGAGGGTTAAGTGACTTGCCCAGAGTCACCAAGAGTTGCAGTGGGAGTTGCCCAGTTTCCCAGAATCAAAGTCCGCTGCACTAACCACTAGACTACTCCTCATTAAACAAATTGTGCAGTAAAGTTATAGAATAACGATTAAGTGCACTTATGCATGTAACTGCAAATTAGTGCCACTTAACTTCCGATATACCAGTCATTCATTGTTAATGTCTATTGGCACTAATTACTGTATTCTATAAACTGAATGTGCAATTTTTGGTGCTAAGCATAGAAAAATGGGTGCATACGATTCTAGAATTAGGGAGAATGTGCATTTAGGGGGAATTCTATAAAGTGCGCTCACAAATCAGTGCTAGAAAAAGTCAGTCCAAAGCACATTTCTAAAAAAGGTGTACACCCTTTATAGAATTGTGCTTAATGCCAATTCCCACTCCAAGCTTTTGGTGCTAGACTTATGTGTGCTGAAACCTGGTGAAAATTTGCCCACGTTAGGTGCTCTAAGGCAGTATTCTGTAAGCGTGCATGTAACTTGTTGAAATGGGACTGGCACTTGATATACTGCCTTTCTGTGGTTACAATCAATGTGGTTTGCATACTATATACAAATAATTATTTTAGTTTGTACCTGGGGTAAATGGAGGGTTAGGTGTCTTGCCCAGAGTCACGAGGAGCTGCAGTAGGAATTGAACGCAGCTCCCCAGGATCAAAGTCTGCTGCATTAACCACTAGGCTATTCCTCAACTCCATGCCTCTGATATGTTCATGATCCCTCCCATGGTCACACCCCTTTTGAATTATGTGCTATTGTTAGGTACCATGTCTTGTAGAATAGAATGCAGCAAAAATAGTGTGCAAAAATCTTAATGGGGGCCAATTAAAATCAATAATTGGTTATTAGCACCCATTTGCCGAAGGGTTAGAAGGTAAAGCTTGCCTTTTTGCGGATGATACTAAGATTTGTAACAGAGTGGACACCCGGGAGGGAGTGGAAAACATGAAAAAGAATCCGCGGAAGCTAGAAGAATGGTGTAAGGTTTGGCAATTAAAATTCAATGTGATGAAATGCAAAGTGATGCACTTAGGGAGTTGAAATCCATGGGAGACGTATGTGTTAGGCGGTGAGAGTCTGATAAGTACGGACGAGGAGAGGGAACTTGGGGTGATAGTATCTGAGGATCTGAAGGCGACGAAACAGTGTGACAAGGCACTGGCCATAGCTAGAAGGTTGCTAGGCTGTATAGAGAGAGGTGTGACCAGCAGAAGAAAAGAGGTTTTAATGCCCCTGTATAAGTCGTTGGTGAGGCCCCATCTGGAGTATTGTGTTCAGTTTTGGAGGCCGTATCTTGCTAAGGATGTAAAAAGAATTGAAACAGTGCAAAGAAAAGCTACGAGAATGGTATGGGATTTGTGTTACAAGACATATGAGAAGAGACTTGCGGACCTGAACATGTATACCCTGGAGGAAAGGAGAAACAGGGGTGATATGATACAGACGTTCAAATATTTGAAAGGTATTAATCCGCAAACAAACCTTTTCCGGAGATGGGATGGTGGTAGAACTAGAGGACATGAAATGAGATTGAAGTGGGGCAGACTCAAGAAAAATTTCAGGAAATATTTTTTCACAGAGAAAGTGGTGGATACTTGGAATGTCCTCCCGCAGAAGGTGGTGGAGATGCAAATGATAACGGAATTCAAACATGTGTAGGATAAACATCAAGGAATCCTGTTGAGAAGGAATGGATCCTCAGAAGCTTAACTGAGATTAGGTGGCAGAGCCGGTGGTGGGAGGCGGGGCTGGTTGTTGGGAGGCGGGGCTAGTACTGGGCAGACTTCTACGGTCTGTGCCCTGAAAATGGCAGATACAAATCAAGGTAAGGTATACACAAAAAGTAGCACATATGAGTTTATCTTGTTGGGCGGACTGGATGGACTGTGCAGGTCTTTTTCTGCCATCATCTACTATGTTACCGCGTTATTATGTGATTATTGACATTAACTCGTTAGCCAATTAATTTGCACACTTATCTTAGGAGATTGCCCAAATTTTGGTGCTTGAATCTAGCCACCATCCCTCGGATTTTATATAGTGTTCCTAGAGATCCGCACTGAAATTCAAGCATATTCTGTAACAACGCACGTAAATTAATTGGCTTAACAAGCCAATCAGCATTGATAACAACATTTAACAAGCAATAATAAGCACTAATTGTTAATAATTAGAATTTATGCGCACAACTCGCTAAGCGTATTCTGTAATGTACTACGCTCATCTTGTAATGGGTGCAGCCACAAAGGAGTGTGGCTATGGGCAGGGAAATGGGCGTTTTGTGGTTGTTCTGAAATTTATGTGTGTAGTTATATAATATGGTCCAGTGTGCCTAAATCTGCGCATCAGGATTTATGCCATGTTTTTATTGGTGTAAATGGATGCATGTAGTTTTATGCGCTGGACTATCAACTAAGTGTAATTCTATATACCACGCCTAAATCTAGACGCCATTTATAGAATACGCTTAGATGAAAATGTTTTCTGAGTGGATATTTTAGGCACCATGTATAGAATCCCCCCCCCCCCCCCCCATATATGGAATCCAGGGGATAGTGTGCACGCTTTAAGAAAAGTACACCCTATATATAAATTTCAAAACAAAAACATTTCTGGTTGTCCATCCCTAGTAAAGGACACTAACAGTACTATGCCAACTCCAAGCCATCATAAGGGGGCAAGAGCAGGGGCAACCTGACCAATAGGCCACCTGAGGTGGAGGCCTCAGGCAGCACTCATCAGGAGCGACACCTCGGAGGGGCAGCATATCCCCCTTAGCGGCGTTTTACCTCACGGTGATTTCCAAACCCGGCAGCACCAGCGATTCCCATACACTGCCCTGCCGCTGCTGGCACCTACCTCTTCCCTTTATTGTGAACGCCTCTCTGATGTAACTTCCTGTTTCATCAGAGGGTTAGGCAACCACAGTAAAGGGAAGAGGCAGGTGCCAGCGGCAGCAGGGCAGTGTATGGGAATCGCTGCCACTTCTGGGTTTGGAACATCACCGTGAGGTAAAACGCCACCAACGGGGGACGGCATCTCAGCCCAGGAGGGGGGGCTGGCATCTTGGCCTGGGGGGGGCGGCATGTCAGCTCCACTTCAGGTGGCATCTTGCCTTTGGGCCGGCCCTGGGCAACAGGGTACAAATAGTGGAATGAAGACCTTACGGCACGGTGGAAGGGTCAAATCAGTTCCAAGATTGGTAGGAAAATCCCAATGCACAGGCAGAGAGGGAAAGTAGCACCACCTGGCATGAAGATCCCAAATCTTAAGGGCATAGGGCAAAGAAGTACCAGGACTATTAGGCCATGGTCATAATTTTATGGGGAAATGCTGTATGAAGGAGTATCTGAGTGTCTTCTTAGATAGACTTGCCAGGGCCGTCGACAGGGGGTGGGTGGGAAGATTCCATGGGCCCGACCTCCTGTGGTGGCCCGGCGCCGGCAAGGCTTCTGGAGGCAAGCAGGAGGTTCTTCTCCCTCAGTCTCTCTCCTGCTCCTCTGTGTCGGGACTTGGGCTATCACGTTATCACGATAACCAGGGTCCCGGCACATAGGAGCAGGAGAGTGACAAACCGAGGGAGGAGCAGATGCAGGAAAGTAAGGTAGCTGCCACAGTCCAAGTTGGGGGGAAGGGGCACGGCCCTGCCCTGGGCCCAGCTCTGTCTCTTGGCAGCCCTAAGGCTTGCCCAAGAGAATTTGACAGCAAGA
Organism: Microcaecilia unicolor; assembly: GCF_901765095.1. Lineage (NCBI taxonomy): Eukaryota > Metazoa > Chordata > Amphibia > Gymnophiona > Siphonopidae > Microcaecilia > Microcaecilia unicolor. The sequence goes on along the minus strand of NC_044035.1, from coordinate 316,267,373 downwards.
ATGTGCATTCCTTCACAATACAGAAAGATCACTTGACAAAGATAAAAGGTTATGGATTTGATATACAACCTTTTTGTGGGTACAACCAAAGCGGCTTACATATGTTATATGCAGGTACATCTTCTGTCTCTGGTGGGCTCACAATCTAAGTTTCTACCTGGGGCGATAGAGAGTTAAGTGACTTTCCCAAAATCGCAAGGAGCTGCAGTAGGAATTGAACCCAGGTCCCCAGATTCTCAGCCTACTGCACTAACCGTTAGGCTACTCCTCCACTCTGAGATGAAAGGAAGATTAGAATGCAGCTTAAACTTTCATCTGTGACAGCCTGGAGAAAACTTACAAAGGAAGACATAGGGGCACTTGGGTTTTGGAGGGGGTCACACTTTCTACCACGAGTGTAACAGTTAGAGTGGGATATGGGTCTGCTGTAATAGGACTAGCCATAGTATCTGAAGCTGTTAAAAAGGGTGGTACATACCGTTTCTTTTAAGGCTGGTACATACCGTTTCTTTGGGGGTGGGAACATATGAAACCTCCAAAAGTACTTAATATCTACTTTACCCACATATAGGTGACACCTGCAAGTATAAGGTTTATTGAGGTGGTGTACAGTTGGGTACAGTTGGGTTTGTGGTTTTTGGAGGACTCACCATACAATATAAGGGGATAACAGTGAAATGTGTACCTAGTATCCTGTATGTGAAGTCCACTGTGGTTCTCCCCAGGGTGCCCCACTTCTCTGCTGGGAGCTCTGTGTGACCAGTCTACTAAGAATGGCTTGTTTTTATGCGTTTTTCCCTTGGTCCTAAAAGATAGATGCACTGAGCAGAAGAATGTGTAGCAAATGGCCATTTTTGAAACAAAAAGTGGATGTTTTTCTAGTTTGAAAATGGCCATGTTCGCTGCTGGACTTTGGGGCGTTTTTGTTTGCAAAATTTTCAAAATCGGATTTAGACGTCATATCAAAAATGCCCCTCCACATATATTACTCTCTCACTATGCCAATAATGTCAAATAGGATCCATTTTATGGAATTGCCCAGAACTGAACCTTTTCCAAAGAAATGTTGTTTTAAATATGATAAGAAACCTGTCCATTGTTCCTTATTGCTGCTGTGGTGTAATTAAATACATCATTCTGTTTTCAAACAATGCATTACCATATACATTGTTTCATATCTTCTTCATGCATTTTGCAAGTGTAAAAAAAAATTACAGATTTGACATATAATTCTTATTTACATTTGCTTAGCCACGTTAATGTTGTGCTTGAAAAAACACAAAGACAAATCAATATAATGTATTTCAATATCATGCTTTAATGCAATTTAATTTTAGAATATGAAACTCATAAACATAATAGTTTTGGGGGAGGGGAGGGAGTTGAAATAGCGATATAAAATTAAAATCTAGAAAAAGGCTGGGCTGCAGTCTCTCAGTCTAGGGCTACTCATAAGATGTGAGTGATGTAGCTTGAATAAACTGGGGTTCTAAAGTGTTTGCATGGTGAAATTATTAAATCAGACATTGCTATTTTGGATGTGGTATCCCCTGATTCTATAAAAGTCACCAAAAATTATGCATGCATTTGCATGCACAATTTAATTGAATAATGAGCTAATTAGTGCCAATAATTGGCTTTTTTAACATGCATTTATTGTCGCTAATTTAAATCAACTGACATTTACGCACATAAATTTAGGTGAGTTGATCCATGCCTAATTTTTGTGTATGTCCTGGGAAAGGGGGCATGGAAATGGGAGAGTCATGGGCATTTCAGGGCAGAGCATGGGCATGGATTTGAGTTATATGTGCAATTATAGAATAAGGGGGTTCTGCGTGTAAGTTTAGGTGGGGGCATTTGCACCACATTTTCGCTGGTGCAAATGGACACACCTAAATTGATATGCAACTCCTGCACTTAAGCGCCATTCTATAATCCACACCAAACTTTAAGTGTGGCTTATAGAATAGTGCTTAAGCAGGATTTTTCAGCACCAATTTTTTTCAGCGGATTTATAGAATTCACTCCAATGTGTTAACTATTTTGTCTACTGTTTCAGATTACACTTTTTGAAACTGTTGGTGGTATTGTTATTTCACCTTTATCCAATGACCATAATCTTGAAGACTGCATGAAACTGAGAAATTGAAATGAGTGCTATTACTAGGATCCGTGCTCCCTACTTGAGCCTGAGAAGGTGTTACAGCAAATAGCTATTTGAGAAGGCTGGTGAATAAATAAGTAAATTAATAAGACACATTTAGCAAAGTTGAAACAGTTGATGTGCAGGAGGCCCATTACCAATATGCCTTCTGCAATTGGGGATGATTCTGATGACAAGAGAGGGCTAGATGTTTGTTTGAAAGTATTGTAGTTTGCAAAAAAACAAAATAAGATGTGGTGAGGTTTTTCTGCCGATGAGGAAGAGGTTTGTTTTTTTTTTAACTCCAAAGGTGATTCTGCCCTGAGCTTTTTGAGGCTTTTCCTCCCACCTTATGAATAATTAAAAAAAATTTTCACTAGAGCTGTTTAAATAATTTGGAGATAGTAATTTTTGTTGTAAGCTTCTTCTTCAACTCATTTACTGGATATGAGTGATATCCTGAAGCATTTAGGGCCAGCCAGGTGCCACATCACATAAAATATCATGAGCCTTATTACAGCATGCATCAGCTTGGTTATTCTTTTTTTTCTGGACATGCACAGTCACCTGTGTTATGTTGTTTCCCTGTAAAAAAAAATGTAATGGATAAGAAACCAAAAGGCATACCCTACTTTGTGAAATCTTTTTTGAAAGGTACTTTTAAAATCAACATGATCAACCTATCACCAAGAAATGCAAACCCAGGAACCAGAGGTTACCTTCTACTTCACCCACCCAACTGCAAAAAATGTACTATACTATTCCACCTACACGGCAAGATTTAGCTACCTGGGCTCAAAATGGTGGAACTCAGTTCCCATAGCCATAAGAAGCATCACAAACTACCTCCAGTTTAGAAAAGACCTAAAGACCTACCTCTTCAGGAAATTCTATGAGTAAAATATGCACTAATCATTCTGGAACAACAAGACTAAGGAGGCTAGGGCTTTTTAGCTTGGAGAAGAGACGGCTGAGGGGAGACATGATAGAGGTATATAAAATAAAATAATGAGTGGAGTGGAACAGGTGGATGTGAAGCATCTGTACACGCTTTCCAAAAATACTAGGACTAGGGGACATGCAATGAAACTACAGTGTAGTAAATTTAAAACAAATCGGAGAAAAGTTTTCTTCACCCAACACATAATTAAACTCTGGAATTTGTTGCTGGAGAACGTGGTGAAGGTGGTTAGCTTAGCAGAGTTTAAAAAGGGGTTAGACAGTTTCCTAAAGAACAAGTCCATAAACCACTACTAAATGGACTTGGGAAAAATCCACAATTCCAAGAATAACATGTATAGAATGTTTCTACGTTTGGGAAGCTTGCCAGGTGCCCTTGGCCTAGATTGGCCGCTGTCGTGGACAGGATGCTGGGCTTGATGGACCCTTGGTCTTTTCCCAGTGTGGCATTACTTATGTACTATGTACTTTAACTGTAACACATCTTCTCATTTAAGAAATGAACTAAGACATATCTTCTCAAGAAACCCAATGATTATTCCATATGCACTAATAGTGTCTTGCCAACCACTGTAAAACACAGCATCATACAACCTTGTAAATGTAATTCAATCAATGTAATCACCGAAAAAAATAAGCGCTAAGGGCTATTCTATAAATGGTGCTCTGAGTTGGGTACTGTTTATAGAATAGTGTTTTGTGCCCAGGATCCGCATCCAGTTTTGGGCATGAGGATTTACATCAATTGAAATCTGGTGTAAATCCTCATGCACGAATTTCCTTAATTCTGTAACACAACATACAAATTCCAGGAACACCCTTGACCTGCCCACTCCTATGGCCATGCCCCCTTTTTTGATCTGTGTGTAAAAATTGACATGATAATTGATTAGTAGCACCCAATTATCAGTGCTAATTTGCTTGTTAGGCAATTAAATTATGTGTATAAATTAGGCATGCGCCCAAATTTGTGCATGTAATTTTTAGCACCTTATAAAGATTTAGGGGATTAATATCTAAAAAAAAAGTTCAGCACCTATGTCAGAATAAGACATCTACAAAACAGCTTCCAAAGACCGCTTTGCTGAATTACTGCATCACTGTGTGTGCTCCGTGGCATAATGCACCTACAATGGTCCCTTTTCCTTTCTCAGCTCTCTAATTTATACATGCCTTTTCTCTGTCTACAGGTACCTCCTCCAGCCAGGTAAAATCATAACTGGTACTAAAAAAAAATATACAGTGAAGAGTTTGCTGACTTTTACTGGCACAAGGGAAGAGAGACTCCCCCCAAAATGGATTCATTAGTACAAATGGAACGAGCCATAATCTTCTACTGTTTATTGTTCCATAGATTGGTTTCTTTTTCTTTTGCTGGATCAAGTCTACATGAGTTCATAAAATAGCCCTGTTCATAACAGGGAAGTGAGCTATGTCATAAAAGACACTGTACACCTCCTTTCTCCTCTGCTTAACATAGGGGTAATTGATGTTGTGAGATATGTAGGCAAAGATGGCCTCCAGATAAACGTTGACATATCTGAAAAACAGAAGACTGGCACGTCAGTCACGTTTTCTGTCACCATCTGTGGCAAGCCAGTGGAGAAATCACATCAGGCAAGCCATTAGGATGGTCTATACAAGAAGAGGAGGTTTATACATCATCTCAAAAAGCTGTGATTAGAGAACTCGGGTCAGCTTGAATCTAAACAAGCATTTTATCTGGGAGCCCATCTAAATCTGCCTTTAGACAAAATATTCTACAATAGGAGGCACAGAACCTCCTGCAAAGGGCATGAAAAAGAAAGGCCATTCTTGGGGGGAAAGTTATCAAGGTGTGGTAAAAGGCGAGCTTTTAACACACCTTGATTTACCATGGAGTCAGCAACCTGTGGCCTGACTCCATGGTAAGTCCTGTAAGTTGCTGATTCCCATGGCAAAAGAATAATGCTGCTTGCAAGCTACCTCACAAGTAGAATTGCTCCATTGGCCTGGGAGCATCGAGCCTCAAAGTTTGGCCTGATGCTCCTGGGCCAGAGCCTGCAGGGCCTGTGCTGTCCATCCCCCTCATCTCATTCTCAACTCCCTTTGATCACATTCCCTTTGATCACATCTCCAGCCCCCCTCCCTTCAACCCTCCCTGACCACTTATTCAAAGCTCCTCACCCACCCAATCAAGGCCCCCACCCACCCACATTGGTAGTCTAGAGGTCATTCGACAGAAGTGATCCCCAGTCACTCCTGCCCTGGCTGGAGCTATCTCCAAAATGAAACCCCTAGCAGTAATCTTGTGCCGATTCCTTTAAAAGTAACAAAGAAACAAACAAAAAAAAAGAATATCTCTGAAATGGAACTGTTCTTCAGTTGCACTGTAGTGAAATAAAGGTCAGTCCAAGATCCCAAATTTTTTTCATGGAATAAAATACAACAAAGTACTGATTTCTTCTAACAGGAAAAAATAGGAACAACAAAAGCAAAAGGGGGGGGGGGGGGTTGTGTGAATTTGAAGTGAATATATTTAGGATGTATATCTTGGCAGTAGAGGGGAATAAACATTTATGGACAGGAGCAGAGGTATAGTGGAGTCCAATAAAGGAAAATGTCCATGTATTATAAATAACTTTGAACTGCCCTTCCAAATATTTTTCAAAGCATTTCAAAACATAAAAATAGCAGATAAACACCTCCTTTTATGACAGTACAGTAGATAGTGATGAAGCTGATAGTTAATCGCTGCATGCCAAAGCTGCCAGGGGTGTGAATCGAACCCAGAGTGACAAAATCAGAATAGTTTCTCAGGCAAGACGCTTGTCTTTAAAATAAAACGTCTGTCCTGATTATTACAGTATTCCAGACCGAGTTCTAGAAATATCTGAATTACTTATCCAACCAATTGGTATAAAAGTTGCAAACTACAAACCTACTCAACAGATTTTCAAGTATAATACCTACACTATTTGTAGCCTCTCTTTAACAATAGCTCTTTAACCCATTAGTGCCCAATGTTCCCATATGGGCACTTATTATGGGGACATTGGGCACTAATGGGTTAATAATAGCTCATGAGCCGAGCATAATTCAGCCTTTTCAGACAAAAATATGTTATAATTCTTAAAAAAAATCCTCCTTTCACTAGATGCCTGTGATAGTTTTGATGTAATCACAGCTCAGCTGTTTAGATGAAGAAAATAATCCATTTCAGATTCACAAAACATAAATTTCTGACCAGATCTATCAGTTATAATTACTTGTAAAATCTCATTATTTTCTGTCTTTCATATTTGCTTCACTGGGCTCCTCACCAATTGCAATTTGAAAGCTAAGGTTCATAATTCACAAATGTCCCCGATCCAGGGCTGAAAAGGTATATGCACATGCCAAGTAAACATGATTAGCTGAATCACTGAAATACATTTTGTTTTTATCTGTGGTCTTTCTACATAGGAAACCAATAATTTTTCTCATGTGCAGGTGAAGCATATTTTACAGAGACAATATCCTTTGCAATGCGACTCAGATCTGCAACCTGCTTACAAGCATATGATAAGAAATGTGGGTTCGGTGACTAGAGGGAAAATGTAAACAGGCTCACTGTTCTGTTGCTCCCACTGTGCTGCAAGGTTCATTCTTTATATTTTGCACAAATAAATTAAATTAATTTTGACTACATATTGTGATATTCAGTTAACTCTATTCAAGAAATGGCAAAAGAAATGTGGGAGAAAAGAAGTAGAGAATATATCAAACACTTTATTTTCCGTCAGAAATCACAAATGCACATATTTTTCAGTGCATATGCTGCTCTTGATGTGGATCCAAAATGAGCCACTGCATTGATCAAAATAAAGCCAAGACTGTAATTATTAGCTGGAAAACACTTCTGAGGCCATTTCCTGCAGAAACAGCTACTTTCCCCTTATTATTTAACACCCATAGATCTGATTTTATACCCAATTTTTTGTAGTTCCAGAGGGTGAGGGTTAGGGTGAGATGAATCCATAGTCCTCTGAGTTTAAATGTGTATGTGGTACTGTTCACTAGCAGTGTGCAGGCAAAAAAAAAAAAAAGGTTTTGTTTAATTTTCCATGTTATTTGTGGAAATTTTCATGTATATATATATATATTTTTTTTTTTGTTCAAGGGCAATTTTGTTAATAGTGTGAATGTTCTTTGATAGGTGTCTATTAAACATGTCAGTAGGCACCTAATGAAGCAATAGGTACCTACCTATTGAGCAATGGTGCACACTATTAATAATATGGGGAAAATGCATTTTTCCCTGTTGTTTCAGGTTAAAATGATATGAGATGACACAGGAAATGACAACAATATTTCTCATGCCATTTCAACCAAGTAACAGAGTGGAATAGAGGAGTGGCCTAGTGGTTAGAGCACCAGCCTTGTAATCCAGAGGTGGGTGGTTCAAACCCCGCTGCTGCTCCTTGTGATCTTGGGCAAGTCACTTAACCCTCCATTGCCTCAGGTACAAACTTAGATTGTGAGCCCTCCTGGGACAAAAAAAATATCCAGTGTACCTGACTGTAATTCACCTTGAATTACTACTGAAAAAGGTGTGAGCAAAATCTAAATAAATAAATATGTGGAATGTTGCTACTATTTGAGATTCTAGATGGAATGTTGCTACTATTTGAGATTCTACAGGGAATGTTAATGTTGCTATTCCACTAGCAACATTCCATGTAGAAGCCTGCCCTTGCAGATCAGCAACACAGCTGCATTAGGACAGGCTTCTACATGGAATGTTGCTAGTGAAGGAGTGACCTAGTGGTTAGAGCACTGGTTTTGCAATCCAGAGGAGGCCAGTTCAAATCCCAATGCTGCTCCTTGTGATCTTGGGCAAGTCACCAAAATCTGAATAAATGCATATCTGTACTCTCTCTTATGTCTTTTGGTTTAGATTCTAATTCACAAAGATTTTTCCCCCACAGAAATATGTAACCCTTGTGTTCATGAGTTTAGTTCAGGATCACTCAGCAGGGGTCACTTTCTAGTTAGCAGGGAGGCAATTTGCCCCAGGGTCTTTCTGGCAGGAAACAGAACAAAGAATCCACTTCACTAACAATAAGTCCAATGTCCACAGGCTGTGTGCATCTTATATAAAAATCACCTATATTTGATGAAATACCCCAAATTAAAAGTGCACACATAAAACAAAGCACTATCGATTGAAAAGCAAAAACATGCAAAGGAGATGACATCACTGCTGAAGATAGTAGCCTGATCACAGAGCTCTGATGGGGCAAGACATACATAGTAAAAAACCACCTGTAACCCCCCCCCCCCCCCCAAAAAAAAAAAAAAAATTGGCTGATTTACATACTTCGTAACTGTTCAGAGGAACTGCCCTATAGGAAGTCATCAGAGCCTGCAAAAAAACAATGATGTACAGTAGCTGGGTGAGAGCAGTGTGAAGCCCTGATAAGATGGTGGCTGAGGAGAATGAAGCTGAAATGGAGAGCAGGGCACAAGTGGAGAGTGAGCAGCAGTTGGTGTGTAAGTCTGCTCTGACCAGCTGGATGCAGGAAGTAAAGAGAGACAGACAGTATGGGATGATATCATGGATGCTTTAGCACAAATTTGAAGAGAAATCAGTGAGCTAGAAAACAGACTGGAGCCATATGAGCATGGTATGCAAGAAACTAGGCAGCAGTTAAAAGTGATGGATAAAGACAGAGGGATCCTTTTACTAAGCCGCGTAGATACCTATGCACACCCACACCCTATGCACACCCAGTTCGCACCAATTTGGAACTACTACCCGAATACCGCATGGCCCAGGTGATAATTTCATTTTGTTTGCGCATCCAGTAGGCACACCGGTAATTTTCTAGCACACGGAGCTAACCAGGCAGTAATCAGCATTGTATGCCGTGCAGATGATTATCGCCTGGATAACGCATGAGACCCTTACCGCTAAGTGAATAAGGGGAGGTAAGGTTTCAGGGCCAAACTGGGCGCGCACCAATTTTCATTTTGCTGCACATCCATTTTCAGCCCCCCCCCCCCCCACCCCAAAAGCCTTTTTTGCATGTGTGTTGTAAAATGAATCTGCACGCACCCAATACACACGTCTACACCAGTGCAGGCCACTTTTTGGCGCTCATTAGTAAAAGGACCCCAGAGATACATGATGGCAGTATGGGCACATCAGAAAAGTGGGACACCTGGGAGAAAAAGCCACTCTTAGGTGAGCATAAGACAAAGAGGTGCATTGTTCCCTAGATATTGTTAAAGAAGTTATCATGAAATGTCCAGTGTGTCAGGAAGGGAGGCCCCGAAAATATCCTCTGCTGGTAAGGGATCAATTGAAGAGAGGAACCTTGCCAGCCCAAATCTGGCAAATAGATTTTATAGGGCCTCTTTCTCTACATAAAGCAAGTCTATATATATATATGTGTGACAGTTGATACTTATCCTGGATTTGTGCTGGCATACCCTCATAGAAGAACAACACAGTAGGCTACTTTAAAAACATTAGAATACATATTTTTATATTTATTATTTTATTTGTTACATTTGTATCCCACATTTCCCCACACATTTGCAGGCTCAATGTGGCTTACATAATACCGTGATTTTTTTATTTATTTTATTTTGTTGCATTTGTATCCCACATTTTCCCACCTATTTGCGGGCTCAGTGTGGCTTACAATACATTGTAAATGATGGAAATACGATTTGTTACAACTCAGTTATGGATTACATTATGAGAAGTTATGCGGAGACAAAATCCAAGTATCATTAAGGGAATAGGACCGAGGAAAAGAACAATGGAACAGTGGAAAGAGACAGCGGGAAACTGATAGGGTAATAGAACATTAGCAAAAGAACATTTGGTATAACATTTTCTGTGAGTAACGGTATAAATGTGATAAAATTATGGGGAATGAGAATTCAGAAGAGAATGTATTGGTGTATTTCTGAAAAAGTGAGTGTGCACTTCATGTGTTTTAATCCTTACAATAAATTTTGTCAAAGAGATGGGTCTTCAATAGTTTGCGGAAGTTAGTTAGTTCGTGGATCGTTTTCAAGTTGCGTGGTAGTATATTCCAGAATTGCGTGCTCATGTAGGAAAAGGTTGATGCGTGCAGCGCCTTGTACTTTATGCCTTTGCAGTTAGGGAAGTGGAGGTTGAGGAAAGTTCGAGATGATCTTTTAGCGTTTCTGGGTGGTAGGTCTATTAAGTCGGACATGTAGGCTGGGTCTTCACCGTGAATAATTTTATGGACTAGTGTGCATACTTTAAAAGTGATGCATTCCTTAAGTGGGAGCCAGTGTAGCTTCTCTCGTAAGGGTTTTTCACTTTCGTATTTTGGTTTTCTGAAGATGAGTCTGGCTGCTGTGTTCTGGGCTGTTTGAAGTTTCCTCAGTATTTGCTGTTTACAACCTGCGTATAGTGAATTGCAGTAATCCAGGTGACTGAGTACGAGGGATTGCACTAGGTTGCGAAAGACGGATCTTGGGAAGAATGGTCTTATTCTTTTCAGTTTCCACATGCAGTAGAACATCTTTTTGGTTGTGTTGTTTGCATGGGTTTCGAGTGTTAGATGGCGATCAATAGTGACTCCAAGGATTTTTAAAGTTTCTGAGATTGGAAGGTTTAGTTTTGGTGTGTTTAAGGCGGTAAATTCATTCGTGTTGTATTGGGAGGTGAGTATTAGACATTGAGTTTTTTCTGTGTTTAGTTTCAATCGAAATGCATTTGCCCAGGTGTTCATAATGTGTAGACTTTGGTAAATTTCTTTGGTTATTTCTTTGATGTCTTGTTTGAAAGGGATGTATATTGTTACATCGTTGGCGTATATATATGGGTTAAGGTTATGATTTGATAGAAGTTTTGCCAATGGGATCATCATTATGTTGAAAATGGTTGGTGAGAGGGGTGATCCTTGCGGTACTCCACATTCAGGTGTCCATGAAGTGGACGTAGTTGAATTTGATTTGACTTGATATGAGCGCCAAGTCCGGTATGGGAATAGTACAAAATGTTATAGTGGGATAGGGAAGATAAGATTCAATCAAGTTGGGTTTGAGGTAAAAGGGTTTGTTAATGTTCAATACGATCTTTGATAGTGAAGTGTTGCAGGGTTGAGTCACCTAAGTTGGGTCATTGGGATATGCCTTTCCGAATAGGTGAGTCTTTAATAATTTTCTGAATTTTAGGTGATCATAAGTTGTTTTCACCACTTGTGGCAGTGCGTTCCACAGGCGCGTGCTTATGTAAGAGAAGTTGGATGCATGGGTTGTCTTGTATTTTACTCCTTTGCAATTATTATGGAATGCCAGTAGAAATTCAGACAAATAATGGTTCTCATGCCACAGAAAACCAAGGGGCCCTTTTACTAAGCCGCATAAGCATCTACATGCGCCCAACATGCGCTAAAATTGAGTTACCGCCCAGCTACCACATGGCTTTTGCAGTAATTTCATTTTTGGCTCATGTCCGAAAAATAATTTTTATTTTCAGACGCGTGTATTGGGCACACGCCAAGTGGCATTTGATGCGCATAGGTCATTATTGCTTGGTTACTACGTGAGACATTACCACTAGGTCAATGGCTGGAGGTAAGGTCTCAGACCCAAAATGGACACGCAGCAAGTTTCATTTCACCACACGTCCATTTTTGGCAAAACTTTTAAAAAGGAATTTTTTACAGGTGCGCTGAAAAATGATTCTGTGACTGCGTAAAACACGCATCTACACTACCACAGACCATTTTTCAGTGCGCCTTTGTAAAAGGGCCACCAAGTGAAGGAATGGGCAGTTGACAATAATATAAATTGTATATATCACATTTTTTATTATCCTCTAGCTGTAGTATTGGTGGAATTAAAAAAATGGTCTTTTGGAAACTCAGTTGAAAAAAAACATGGAAATAGAAGTTTGAAAAAGTAGCGAGACCATTTAGTCCCAGGCCCATCACCAATTTCAGGACTCCTCTCATGAAAAGGTTAACTCTGAATTTGCAAATAAATGTAGGCAGTGCCAAAAAGATCATTGCATTGAAATGTTCGAAAATTGCTAAATATTGTTGCAAGTAACAAAATTAGGATGGTCTTTTACTAAAGGTTAACTCAAGTTATCTGCAGCAGGTCCCATTTTATGCCTATGGGCCCTGCTGCACATAACTCGAGCTAATCTTTAGTAAAAGACCCCCTTAGTCACAGTTGCTGATTCCCCTGTCATAGCCTAATATTGATTAGGCTATGCCAGAGGGAACCTGAAATTATTCATACTGGAATTGGAATTAGGATGCCTCCTGGTACATATGGGCGAATTGCCTCATTACCTGGTTTAGCGGTCAAGGGAATCCCATGTACTTGGTGGTATAATAGATGCAGATTATCAAGGAGAAATTAAAATTATTCTGATCAATCTGGGGAAAGCACATATGGATATAGGAAAAGGGGACAGAGTTGCACAATTAATTGTTCAGAATATCATGACATCCCCGATAGAGGAAATTATAGCGCCACGGGTTATCTCATATTGAGGTGACTGTGGACTGGGTTCAACTGGCATGACTGATAAAGCAAAAATTTGGATCACAGATCCTGATAAACAAAAAATTTAAAGTCAGCTGAAATAATTGCAGCTGGAGCAGATAATACAGTCCTGGTGATCCAGCCAGGGGAGGATAAGTGCATATCTATAAATATAGAGGTTACTTAAGAGAATGATATGTATTTTTTATAATTTCAGGCATAGCTCTATCTTATTGTCTTAAGTGTACTCCCTGGACACCCTTTGGCCACTTACCAATCCCAGATATTGCAAATGAAGATTGTAGCACACGCAATATAAGCTTGGAGATGTGAAAGGTAATTTCCTTTGCAGAGCAAACAAGCCATGTATCATTGCTAACATTACGTGCATCCTCTGTAACTGGACTTTGTTCACACATATTCACTACTATGTGTGGAATAATCAGGCTAAGGTAGAATAGAAAATAATGAAACTGGTCTATATAGTTGTTACTTTCCACAATTGTTAGGAAAGCTTTTTCAACAAGAATATTGGAACATATTTATACAATGTAAGCAGAAGAGCAATGATTATAACTCAAGTATGAAACTGGAAAAATTTCAAACTTTAGTCTGTTTTAGTGCCACTCCTGTTTCAAATCATACTGTTCCATGGTTAGGTTTTAAAGGTTAATTAGGCAACTTTGCTAATGCAGTTTACAACAGTATGACACATATCCCCTCCACATGTAAATTATATATAAATTTCACATATAATACCACTTCCATAAATTTTAATGTAATTTTTGCAGCCTTACCACCCACATATCATTGTCAGTTTAAATGGGAATAGTATGTTGGGAGGATCAGGGGTAGGCATGGCTATTTTGAGTTCTATTGATGTGGAAGTTTTAGCTAATCGGTTAAAATTATCTGGCCAAAATATAGTACAAATAATCAATTTGCAGGCCCATTGATACCTTACGATTTGGGATAGTCAAAAACTAAATGTACAATTATTAGATACATTTAAAAGTCAATTTAATGTTACCTGATGGAATAATATTTGGATTGGTGTGAATGTTTCACAACTTTTTATTTGGACTGCTTGCTCTACACCAAGGTTGTATGCAGAATTTGGATTGGATATCCATTCAGGGACAGAATACTAAAGGGCCCTTTTACTAAGCTACATAGGCGTCTACGCACGCCCAACATGCGCCAAATTAGAGTTACCGCCCAGTTACCACATGGCCCTTGCAGTAATTTCAATTTTGGGGCACATCCGCTATGTGCATCTGAAAAATAATTTTTATTTTCTGACGTGCTGCAGCTACGTGCTCCAAGTGGAATTTGATGTGTCTAGACAATTATGACCAGGAGGGGCATAATTGAACGGGGCCAGCCATCTATATGGGCGGCCATCTCTGAGGCCGGTCCTGTAAAGCGGCATACCCGATCGCATTATCGAAACAAGATGGCCGGCCATCTTTCGTTTCGATAATACATTCGGGGCCGGCCAAATCTCAACATTTGGGCCGGCCTTAGAGATTGCCAGCGTTAGAGATGGCTGCCATTGGTTTTTTCCAATAATGGAAACTAATGGTGGCCATCTCAAACCTGGTCAATTCCAAGCCCTTTGGTCGTGGGAGGAGCCAGCATTTATAGTGCAGTGGTCCCCCTCACATGCCAGGACACCAACCGGGCACCCTAGGGGGCACTGCGGTGTACTTCACAAATTGCTCCCAGGTGCATAGTTCCCTTACCTTGGGTGCTGAGTCCCCCAAAACCCACTACCCACAACTTTACAACACTACCATAGCCCTTAAAGGGTAAAGGGGGGCATCTAGATGTGGGTACAGTGGGTTTGTGGTGGGTTTTGGAGGGCTCCCATTTACCACTACAAGTGTAACAGGTAGGGGGGATGGACCTGGGTCCGCCTGCCTGAAGTGCACTGCAGTACCCACTAAAAACTGCTCCAGGGACCTGCATAGTGCTGTGATGGAGCTGGGTATAACATTTGAGGCTGGCATAGAGGCTGACAAAAAATGTATTTAATTTTTTTGGGGGGTGGGAGGGGGTTGGTGACCACTGGGGGAGTAAGGGGAGGTGATCCCCGATTCCCTCCAGTGGTCATCTGGTCAGTTGGGGCACTTTTTTGAGGCTTGGTCCTAAAAATAAATGGACCAAGTAAAGTCGGCCAAGTGCTCATGAGAGCCGGCCTTCTTTTTTCTATTATTTGCCGAAGCCGACCATCCCCTAACCATGCCCCTGTCACGCCTTCCGAACCGTGCCGAAACGCCCACTTTAACTTTGGCAGGTCCTGCGATGGAAAGCAGTTGACGCTGGCCAAAATCGGCTTTTGATTATACCGATTTGGCTGGCTTTAGGAGAAGGCCGGCCATCTCCCTATTTGTGTCGGAAAATGGCCAGCCTTCTCCTTCAAAATTAAGCAGGACGGTTACTGTGTGAGACCTTACCACTAGGTCAATGGCTTGCAGTAAGGTCTCAGACACAAAATGGGCACGTGGCAATTTTCATTTTGCCGCATGTCCATTTTTGGCAAAAATATTTTAAAAAGGCATTTTTTGTAGGTGCGCTAAAAAATAATTTTGTGCGTGCCCAAAACACGCGTCTACACTACTGCAGGCCATTTTTCAGTACACCATAGTAAAAGGACCCCTAAGTGTACTGAGTATTATTGTAAAGGTTCTTTTGCCATATATGGAAGGCAACCTGAATTACTATGCAAATTTATTGTAATGCCTATGCCACCTAACTGTGGCAACCTGAAATCATGGGTACTTATATATCTATGAACATTTATTCCTCTCTTTTCCAGATTGTATCCCTATTGACCAAGGGAAAGGATATCCTACCTAATCTCTTCAATATGAAATTTGTTTTTTACACCACAGCATTAACCTATGTCAGTGGAAGACTTTGCCTAATGTTAATTACTCATCCTTAATGGAGATAGATGATCATGTGGTATGTGATTTTTCTACTTTACCCATTAATACATATAATCAAGTACTCCTGATTCCTTTTTCTGGTTGTTTACACAATATTAGTTATCTTGATAGTAATCACTTATATGTATTTAGTAATAAAACTCTCTTGCATGCAGAAATAGACACTACCTGTAAGCAAATTTCTCCACTGTCTCTAACCATACAACTAGAACCCCTGTTTAGGGCTATGACCAACACTGAGCATTTAACAACTTATATGACTAAAATGAATCAAACATTATTAGAACATGAAGTGAGCAGTGTGTTTTTGAAAGATAGACTTGTTTCTTTAGCTCAGAAAACTGGAAAAGATACTGGTGGAATATCTCTACCTGTTGGTCTCCTCAAGCAAAAACCTTCCTTAATTGGATGCTTCATCTTTTAATAGTAATCCTTTTTATTATCATTAGTTTAATTGTTTGCAATTGTTGTCTTTCTTACGGCCTATATAAACTCACTGCTTCTGTTCATTTAACCAGTTATATAACCATAGTGTGCAGCCATAGTGCAATGACCAAGAGGTGGAATGTACTGGTAATAGTCTAGACTATTGTCCATTGCCCTCTGGCTTACACTTTGTAAACAGGTCAGCTGACCTTTAGAACATTTGCTGTCCCTTAATTGACCCTTGTATTTTACACATGCTCTGTTTCTTTATGTTAGATAAGTTGTTTTGTTCAGATCATGCAGTATATGTGTGATCATTACATACTCATTGAGAGGAAAACCCATAAAAGGAATTAAACAAAGTATGCTCATCTGAGTCATTGCTGCCAGACAGGCAGGATGTGAATCAAGAAGAAACACCATTATTTAATTAGGCTGCAAAGTTCTAGAACTCAAAGAGGGGCATAATCTAAAGGGACGCCCAAGTTTTTCTGAGGACGTCCTTGCATGACGTCCCGTGAAGGGGTGGGGAAACCTGTATTATTGAAACAAGATGGACGTCCATCTTTCGTTTCGATAATACGGTCGGGACACCCAAATCTGGAAACTTAGGTCGACCTTAGAGATAGTCGTTTTTAGACTTGATCATTTCTGATTTTTGGCGATAATGGAAACTGAGGACGCCCGTCTCAGAAATAACCAAATCCAAGCCCTATAGTCATGGAAGGATCCAGCATTTGTAGCCCCCCAACCCCCCCCCCAAAACCCACTACCCACAACTGTGCACCACTACCATAACCCTAAGGGGTGAAGGGGGGCACCTACATGTGGGTACAGTGGGTTTCTGTCATGGAGCTGAGTATGACATTTGAGGCTGGCATAGAGGCTGGAAAAATGTTTTTTAATTTGTTTTTTGTTTGGATGGGAGGGGTTAGTGACCACTGGAGGAGTAAGGGGAAGTCATCCCCGATTTTCTCAGGTGGTCATCTGGTCAGTTCGGGCACTTTTTTGAGGCTTGGTTGCAAGAAAAAATGGACCAAGTGCTCGTCAGGGATGCCCTTCTTTTTTCCATTATCGGCCGAGGACGCCCATGTGTTAAGCACGCCCCAGTTCCGCCTTCGCTATGCTTCCGAAATGCCCCCAGGAACTTTGGCCATCCCCGCGACAGAAAGTAGTTGAGGATGTCCATCCATAACCACACCCCCTTTTGTCTTCATGCGTTAGAAGTTTGTCACACATCATTACAGAATACATTTAGCAAGTTGTGTGCCTAAATTCAAATCAGTGCCAATTAGTGCTCATTATTGCTTGTTAAGTGCTGTTATCAGCGCTCATTAGCTTGTTAAGCCAATTAAGTTATGTGCACTGTTATAGAATTCATGCCAATTTTGGCACCTAAATCTAAGCGCATTATATATCTGGGAGTAAATGGCTAAGTTACCACTCTACCCTAACTCCACTCCTGGCCTGCCTCTAACCTAGACAGTTAGGGGATGGCCAGTTAGTGGTGATATTCAGCACTACTAACCGGTTAAGTGCCACTGAATTTGTATGCTGGCTCACTCAGCAGGATTTAACCTAAATAGTTTTGAATGCCAACCCCCCTATCTATCAGCCAAAATTCAAAAGCAGTTATCCAGACAGCAGCACTTGCTATCTAAATTAAGTGATGCTGACCAGAGGCATCCACTGATTTTCAAGAGCAGTTTCCAGTTAGGGCCTCTGGACATCATTACACAGCCCCCTGGTGCTATCCTAAGTTATCTCAGTAGTTACGCAGATAGTAGAACTGAATATCACCCTTGTGTGGATAGCTTCAGCATGTGGCAGTCTATCATGATATTTCAGCACTGCCATGTGGACAGCAGCCAGTGTTGACTGTTAATATTTTTAAATTCCACAGGTGTGTTTCATTTAGGGGCCCTTTTACTAAGCTGCGTAAGCGTCTACACAGGATACCACGTGGCTCGGGTGGTGATCTTATTTTTTACACGTGTCCACTACGAGCACCGGAAAATATTTTTATTTTCTGGTGCGTGGGAAGTAATCAACATTTGAACGTGCTTTGACCATTACTGCCCGGTTAATGCATGAGACCCTACCACTAAGTCGATGGCTGGCGGTAAGGTCTCAGACCCAAAATGGACACGCACCAATTTTCATTTAGCCGCACGTCCATTTTCATCCAAAAAAAGGGCATTTTTTACAGGTGCACTGAAAAATGATTCTGCGCACGGCCAAAACACATGCCTATACTACCTCAGGCCATTTTTCAGTGTGCCATAGTAAAAGGACCCCTTAAACACCAACCATGGAATTTAAATATTGGATCTAATGTTTGTTTTTTAGCTGGCTTCTGACTAAAGGTTCTTATTTGCCATTTGGGTCCAAGAACAAAATTCTCAGCTTCACCTTACTTACCATAGTATTAGCATGGGTGGCTTAAAATGAGGACTGATAAAACACTAATGAAGCAATCCAATGCAAAAAAAATTATGGGGTCCTTTTACTAAGCTGTGTTAAGAAATTAGCTTGGCACGTCCTTACACAGGTCTAAGCCCATTTCTAGCAAGGCCATACATTTGGTCTTTTTCTATGATTTGTTTTGGCCATGCGCTAATATCCGCATCAGCATTATCAAGGCCATTAAAAAAAATTAACATGGGAGCACTTACTGCCTCCTATTTTGACGGTGGTAAGGGCTCCTGCTTTAAGACTATTTAATTCAGAGTGCACTAATGTCAGCATGCTAGCTGACTACCGCATTCACATCTATTCCTCGCTCTTGATACCCCCCTCAAAATATTTAAAAATAAATAATGAAAGCGCAGTTAGCACGCACAAATGGCAAAACTAACATGGAATGCATTAGCACACCTCATGTTAGACCATTTTGCTGCATTAGGTGCGTGTTAGCAGCTAATGCAGCTTCGAAAAAGGGCCCCTAAAATAGTTTGTTGAATAAACACCAGAAAAAAAAAACATTTCCCTTGGTACTTCCTCACCTCTTCCTGGCTTGTCTTTTATCCTCCCTGTAGTATTTGTGCATTTTCTGCACTGAAGTGACACAAGCACATATATCTGATTTCACAAGAAAAAGTACCCAGCATTAGTACCTGTGATGTTAAAACAAACAACCACATTTACAATGTATGAACGACTATGAACAGAAGCTGTACTTACAATGCATCCTGCACATGAAGTACAGGGAAACCTAGAAGAATATTCTTTTGTTTAATTTATATCTTTATTAACATCTGTTTTTCATTTAAAATGTAACTTACAATAATGCAAACTTTGCTCTGCAGCAAATGCTTGAGCTCCAATACAATAGCCTTATAACTGTAGCCTTATTAAAGTACATTCATCTTGCACACTTGAAAGATACATAGGAATGTCTTTGTGCCTTAGAAATTTGACATTCAGATGGGAAGTTGTCTTGTACTGTATCAGGATGAGTCACAAAGGAAAAAGGTTTTTAGACTTACCAGGGAAAGTGCAATGCTACCTAATGCAAAGTGAAATCCTAGAAGCTATTGAGGTCAATATTCATCAGTGAAATCAACGTATAATTTGAAATGTTTAACTTGGTTTCAAATTATGTAGATATTCGTTAGACAATGCACAATATACACATATATCTTGGAACATCCAAATTAAGCATTTCAAGTGATTCCTGTTATTTGTGTGACCCACTTAGACATGTTCTAAATTCTATAAATCAACTGAAGAAACAACAAGGAGGGTGAGGAATTACAAATGCTAAAGTTTTGACACGAAAGCAATCCACAGATATTACTATGAAACTTCAACAAATAAATAGTGAAAAAAAGGAAGAAAAAGCCTCAAAGACGCTCAGACCCTGGGGGCAAGTCACTACTTCTGACATTTATTAAAAGTTGTCTTCATGCTACAAAGATAAGTCGGTTTACAAAATCGATAAAATTTACAGAAAGCTTTTTTTTGAGCACTGTTTAACACTGGATATTTTGCTGACGGAAGGTTTTTGCTGATGATGAAGTTATAATCTGCTTAGATTGTTACCGCTCTTTAAAACCCAGCAGGGTCTAAATTTCTTTGAGGCTTTTCCTTCCTTTTTTTTCACTATTTATTTGTTGGAGTTTCATAGTAATATCTGTGGATTGCTCTCATGTCATAGCTAAATTCTATTAATGGCATCCAAATTTGGGCACCAAAAAAATATTAGCACTAAGCACTATTCTGTAAAGGTCACTCAGAGTTGGGCACCATTTATAGAATAGTGTTTAGCACCAGAATCCATGCCTAATTTTAGACACGAGCATTTACACCAACTGAAACCTGGTGTAACTCCGCACGCCTAAATTAGGCATGGATATGCTTTATTCTATAACACTGCATGCGGATTCTAGGAACGCCCCTGATCCACCCATGCCCCTCCCATGGCCACAGCCCCTTTTTGAATCCATGTGTAAAAATTTACATGTGTATCTTTATAACATACTGACCACAAAGGATGTATGCGTAAATTCAAATTGGTGCCAATTAGCACTAATAATTGTTAGTACCCAATTACTGGCACTAATACGCTCATTGTTCAATTAAATCGCATGCACAAATTGGGTGTAAGCCCAAATATGGGAATGTAATTTTGACCACCATATATAGAATTAGAGGGTAGCTTTCTAATTCCATAACTGGAATGCACATGTATGTAACTTAATTACTGAATTGGCATTTAATTGGTGATAATTATCAGTAATTAGCCTTAACTAGCACTAATTGACAATAATTTGCAGTCACCTGCGTGACTTATGACCATATTCTATAAGGAGTGTGTGTAAATTCTCTGGTGTGTAATTGCAAATGGGGTGTTCACATGGGAGGGGCATGGGTGTTCTAGTGCACACTTTATAGAATACTATTAGTTATGCTCACAAGGTGCTGCACTTAGGTACGCATATTAACACCAGCCATAGACATGGTATTACAGGACATACCTAACTTTAATCATATTTCTGCCAATTTATGATATTATTCTGTAATGGATTTGGCATGCAAATTTCCCATTATAGAATACTAGTTGAGAAGGAAGCAATATCTTGAATTAAAACCTTAAACACGAGTTGGGAGCCATATTTTTTAAGGGTTTCCATATAAGTGTTTGATTGGTTGGCAAGAGAAAAGTTTTTTCTTTTTTGACCTTGTTCATTTGGAACCTTTCTGAGAAAGTAAGAGTTCTCCTCAGTAATATCCATTGAAAGGGGTTAATTAGGTTCTCTAAAGTTGGTTATCACTCCTAATATAGAGATCCTTTGACAAAAGTGCAGGAAAAAGTGGCCTTAGCGCACCCTTATATAGGTCTTTCTTGTGTGCTAAGACCATTTCTTCCCACGGCCAGAAAATGGCCAATTTCTAATTTCCAGCATTACTGGCCATGTGCTAATGTTACCATTAGTGTGTGTCCATTAAAAAAGATTAGAGCGTGAGCCCTTATCAACACCTAAGATCACAGGCTAATCACATGCTAATCAGTTAGCACATCAGCAATTTCAATGTACTAACTGATTAGCATAGAAATGCCCACTCTTTACCACAGACATGCCTCTTAATGAAAAAATAAATATTTTTTTAGCGCATGATGTATGCATGCAGATGAAACATCTTATGCCTGATGTAGGCATTGATATCTGCCGAAACACGGACCGTGTCGGATCCCTTGTTACCTGCAACAGTTAAAGATTGTTGGCTAACATCTCCAGTGTTGGATTCGTCCTTGTTTAGCCTCTACTTTTGTCAGCTGTGTATGCACGCAGAGTACAAAATTACTGCGAGACACCTCACTTAGTAAAAGGACCCCATAGTTTTGGAATCTCGGTATTGGACTAAGATTGAATTCTAATTTGAATAACTTTATGTTTTGATTTGATTAATTGATGACACTCGAGCTCCTGTGATGTAGGCTACTATCACCTGAATATGTTTGGCTGTTTGATTAGTCGAAGTTTCTTTTTTCCTGTACTATTTTCATAGGGGGCCTTTTACTAAGGTGTTCTAACATATTTAGCATGCGCTTAATGATAAGACGCCCATAGGAATATAATGAGCTTCTTATCGTTTAGCAAACACTAATTATTAGCATGTACTAAATCCATTAGCACACCTTAGTAAAAGGATCCCTTAATTAATGCTGTATTTACTTTTACACGTTATATATATGTATAGACTGTGAATTCTGAAATAAAAAAAAAAGAAAAAGAATACTGGCTTAGTGCACAGTTTTTGGGCAATTCTATAATTAGGTGCCTCAATACTGTATGCTGGGTGCCATTTCAATAATGGCATGTTGGGTTCTATAATGGCATGCTAGCATAAGTTGGCACCAATGTGCCTACATTTAGATGTGCTCACTGATGCCAGGTCTATGGCTATCGTAAGTTGGTGTGTCTAAGTGTGCCATGCAGTCTGCACAACTTATAGTATTCTATAAGGTGCATGTGTAAGTAGGAAACATTCCCATGTTTCACCCATGGGTATGTCCTCCTTGCACTTATATATTATAGCACTTATGTGCTCCTTCATAGAATAACACTAATTGCACTTGCATCCGTAAGTGCCAATTAAACAGCCATTTATGTGCGTAAAGCACACATAACTGCACACATCCAGTTATAGAATTGCCCTTTTAATTTAGATGTTCAGTAGCTGAATAAAAACTTTGTAAAAAAACTTTGTAAAAAACTTCACTGGCTCCCTATCAGAGAACGAATCAACTTCAAGGTTCACACATTAATCCACAAGATTATCCATGGTGAATCTCTGGACTATATGCTCAATCTGATTGACCTTCCCTCCAGAAACATGTCTGTAACTTTGCGAATTTACCTCAACCTACATTACCCTAATTGCAAAGGACTCAAGTACAAAACCTACTATGGATCCAACTTCTCCTTTTAGGCAGCCAACTCTGAAATGCACTCCCTTCCAGAAATCATTAAAAACCCATCTGTTCAAACAAGCCTACCCAAATGACCCAGACCAATCCTATGTACCCATCTACCCAACACATATCCTGGAAACAATGACAATGACCTAGACTACATCTCCCACCAAATTTCCATTTGCTTATCCCGTGCCCCCTCCCCCTCCCACCTCCTCTACCCCTCCTCCAATGCTCACCTACCCTTGCTCATACCTCTCCTACTCCCTTCACTCTTGCCAATTTCTACCTACCTATGTCTTTTATTATTCTGCTATACTTACTTATATTTTCTCTATCAATACTTTGTAATCCCTATTACTATGTAAGCCACATTGAACCTGCTTTAAGTGGGAAAGCGTGGGGTACAAATGTAATCATAAATAAATAATAAATATTGCTGCTTTGTCATGTGGAGGACAGTTCTATAAAAGGGCACAGATATTTAGCACCTAGAAGGTGCCTATTTAAATTGTATTCTATAAAGGTATGTTAGAGTGCCTCTTTTCCAATATAGAAAATTATGGTAACCAGGTTTTTATGCACAAATGTGTTTAGGCATGGACATTTATGTCCGCCATAGAGCTGGAAAAAATGCTTGCACCAAGATTGGAGAGCTACAGGCGTACTGCTGGATTCCATACAGCACGCCTAGCATTCCATTCTGAAATCTAAGCGTATTCCATGACAATGCATGGAAGTTAATTGGCTTAATAAACCGGTGTTTTTAACAGCACTTAACAAACAATAATTAGCACCAATTGGCAATAATTAGAATGTACATGTATAACTCGCTCAGCATATTCTGTAATGAACTGCACCTAACTTCTAAAGAACACAGTTCAAAAGGGGCATGGCCATGGGCGGGGGAAATGGGCATTTCATGGGTGTTCCCAAATTTATGCATGTTGTTACAGAATATGGCCCAGTACGCATAAATCTATGTGGCGGGAGTTACACCACATTTTCGTTGATGTAAATGGAGACACGTAGTTTTAGGCAGTGGGCAATCAACTTACCATATTCTATATACTGTGCCTAATTCTTATAGAATACGCTTAGGCAGAAATGTTTTCCATGCATGAATATATTTGGGTGCATGCCCAATTTTGTGCATGCATTTTAATTGTATAACGAGCTAATTAGTACCAATAATTGACTTGTTGGCAGTAATTAGATACAATTAACATGTATATGTGTAAATGTAGGTTCGGGATCCATGTCTAAATTTTACAAGCGAGTCAGAAAAGGGGACATGGAAATGGGAGGGCCAGGGCGGATCAAGGCAGATTGGACCATGACGTTTAGTTATGTGCATAATTATAGAATAAGGGGGCTCCACACCTAAATATAGGCATGGGTATTTGCACCACGTTTTCACTGGTGCAAATGGCCATGCCTAAAATGTAGGTGTGATCCCTGGGCTGAAGTGCTCCTATGTTATGGATGCGCTAACCAATTAGCATGACAATAATCAGTGCACTTGCTGGTTAGCACATTCACACTCATTCTCATCCCCTGACATGTCCCCTCTAAAAAAATGGCAAAAACCAACATGGAATGCTTTAGCACATCCCATGTTAGGTTATTTTGCTGCATTAGGCATACGTTACAGCTTAATAAAGCTTAGGAAAAGGGTCCCTGAATGACTTAAGCTGACATAAACCACTCACAAATTAGACTTGCTCTTCAGCAGTCCAGAGTTCTAGTAACTACACCAGGCTTGAAGAAAAGAAGCCTTTGTGGGCTTAAAACTGCTCTCATGGGACTATCATGGCTGACTGGCCTTAACTAAGGAGCCTATGCTAACTGAACACTGGTTTTTTTCTCACTGACACATGCCAATAAAATTGTAAGTGGTGATCTTTTATTGACTATGTTGGGACAACCAATGATCTTGCTCCCAAGGGACTGAATTATGATCATCAGAATTAAAAAGTAGGGATGTGCATGCATTTGAAATTAATGTTATTCAAATCCTGAAATGACAAGAAAAAAAAACACAACATTTTTTAAGGGGAGAGGAGGGTTACCTGTGTAGTAAACAATGTGCATTCTTTCTGAAGAGTGCACACTATGACATTACTCCAAAATAAAAAAAAAACAAATTGAAAAATAACAAAACAATAATTCCTGTAATTGGCATGGGAAATTAAACAAAATGAAAATTTGGGGGATGCACACTCCTACTAGAAAGGTGATCTCCGTGAACAGAAAAGATGTTCCCACTGATTTGATGGTTACATGGCTACACTACCAAACCCAATGATTTATGTGATGCTTGTGTAAGGAACTGTACTAAGTTGTGCATACCTGTTTGTTGACTGAACTGAAAATTCCTAGAACTGACATGGAATATGTTTGTTATAATACATGTGCCAGGAGAGCTATTGAAATCACGACAGGACGTGAACTTGAAAATTACATTATCCCTTTGTTTAATAAATTTAGAACACAAAGGATTTGGATTTCAATGTACTGAGGCTGAAAACCTGATAGGTATGTAGACTTCAAAGACCGCACTGCTTTCTCCTTTAGATGCTTGAAGGTAGCCCATCTTTTTATGCTGGTCACCAATAAGATATCACAAAGTTGTTAGTACTTTGGGAAATGTGACACAGATTACCAGTATATAACCGAAACCAGCATTCTTCATTCCAGAGTGACATGTCAGTAACAATGGATTATTTTGAACTAATTTCTCCAGCATACTAACAGCCCCTACCAACAGCAGCCCCTATCAACATTAAACATATACTGCTTCGTGTTCTATTTTTTAATTATAAAAATATATTTGATGGAAAAAATTGCACAGAAAATGTTTCTCTCCACTTGTATATGAATTCATTAGTGCCCC